>NW_026553983.1:0-557 GCF_027596085.1 Anoplopoma fimbria | reverse complement strand
GAACTGCTCTGAGGTGTGCTTTAGCTTCAATAGGTCAATTGTCCTCTTAACTGCTAGGGGAGTGGCTTACACATCTCAAGGATATATATATACTCAGACCACACAAACCTTTCTCCAGTGTATTTTGACTCTGGAGGGATACTGAACTACTTGATTCTGCTAGGATAGACTAAGTATATGGTTTTCTGCTTTCTTAAACTGTACCAAGCCTGCTTAAAAAAGGGTTAGTGACTGATGCTGATTCTGTTGATTCTACTGTTCTGATATTCTCTAATCAGGAAGTGTTTGATGCTCTGTTGTGTTTGATGCTCCTGTGCATAGATATATATAGAACACTAGATACGTCACGGCAATGTTGAGTCTCCGGCCGGGCTGACGGCCACCGCGGCGGCCATCTTGAATGGGTCAACCCGCTGCCTAGTGCATTACACCTTATGGAAAATTCATGCAAACATGTAGCAAATTTGAGCGGTGATGGCTCAGTGGATGACACTAAAAACATCATAGTTGATATTCCATGTTTGATTTTATGGTAGGCAGATTTTTTCCTCTATGTT
>NW_026553982.1:0-12831 GCF_027596085.1 Anoplopoma fimbria | reverse complement strand
AAGATAAATAATGATGATAATGATTACTCTAAGCGTGAAAGTCTGCTCTTTTTTATTTTCCTTTTACGTGTTAAATACAAAAAAGGCCCTCATTGAAAGTAATCATGTCTTGATACAAGATGACCCATAAGCTCGTTTTGCAGTTACCTGAAATGACTACTTTTACACAAAAGACTAGTAGTAACAGTTTTTCAGTCACAAGTACAAGTACATATATAATCTTCTCTAATGTGATAAGAGAACATCGGAACAAACACCCACTGATGCATATTATCCTCTGACACCTGGCATCACCCATCAGCTGCTCTGTTATTTTACTCCCTTGGGTCGATGTTAAGTTTAGACAGTCTGCAGCAGAAAGCTCTCTGCATCAGGTTTGGTGCAAACAGCCCTGGTGGTGGATTAAAAAAACTACTGCAGTGGTATTTCTTTGCACTTAGTAGATAACATCCGTTGGGTATTTTGCTGTTGACAAAAAACAAAAACAAAGCCACACAATATTAAAAACTGTTGGCAAAGTAGTTCAGCAGAACATCAATTTTAATTGGAATCTGAAGAAGTATCTTTCAGCAGTAACCATAAGCCAAAAAATGTAATATTGCCTATCCTTTCAGCATGGTCATACTTTTAATATTAGATTAGATAAATTACATTCTTGGTGATTTTTTTCCAAAGGACATCATTTGCAAATTTGTCAGATTCAATTTTCTTGTAAATATTTAAGAGCTGCTTTCTATGATGAAATAATTTTGGTCAGATTTCAGATAATCGTAAATCTTAATACAGCATTACATTATACATTTATGTGGCACCTAGAACTCGATCTGGTTAAGTGTGAAATCCATAAAGGCGTATATGTAGGTCATCTAAAACTGTGTCTTGTCTCACTTGTGTGTCTTGTATGTCGTGTGTGTGTTGTATGTGTGTGTGTGTGTGTGTGTGTGTGTGTGTGTGTGTGTGTGTGTGTGTGTGTGTGTGTGTGTGTGTGTTGTAGAATCACAATGAATGAAGCTTGAACCTATTATAGGTTATATAGGATATAATACTCTTTTTTTTACCTAAAGCCATTCATTTCATAACAAAACATTTATTATAAAGCTCTTTTCTGACAAGTTGTAATACTTTCAACCACTTACTAACTACTTATTGTAACTACTCTAATGTAATGTTGAATATATGTATAAGCAAAAATATGACTTCATTCATGTAAAATAACAAGAAAACAAACTTTGTTTTTTTACTTCATTATGACATTTATTGAGCAAATGCTTCTGGGAAATTGTTCATAATGAGTAAAGTCATGGGATAGCAAACAGTAGCACCTCATTTATTTCTTTATTGAAATTCAAGTCCATCCTATGCATACAAGAATGCATGAATCTGCGCATTTACAGTTGTTATTTTTTTTTTTAGTTGCACTCAGGTAAACATAACATCCATCCATTCCATCCATTTTCCGTAACCTGCTTATCCAGTTAAGGGTCGCAGTGGTGCTGGAGCCGATCTCAGCTGTCAATGGGCGAAGGCAGGGTTCACCCTGGACAGGTCACCAGTCTGTCACAGGGCTGACATATAGAGACAAACAACCATTCACACTCACATCCACACCTACGGGCAATTTAGAGTCTTCAATGCACCTAAGCTGCATGTCTTTGGACTTGTCCAGCCCGGGAATTGAACCCCGGCCCCTCTTGCTGTGAGGCGACAGTGCTAACCACTACACCACCGTGCAGCATAACAGACATTGATAAAAAGCATGTTTAAGGCTAGGAGTTTCTTCAGTTTGTTAAGCTTTAACAGGATGTATATGGGCATGTGTTTATCATATCGCTGCCCGTCTCTTTCTTCCCTGTATGTGGTGTGTTTGTTGTTAGTTTGCCTTTTTTGGCTCAGTTGTTATCTTCACATGTCAAGTAAGGCTTCTTCAGTAAAGCGGAGTGTCTGTGTAGAGGACCCTCCCATCTGCGTGTGTCCCCCTTTCCACCCCCCACCCACCCTCCTCACCCCCTTTACTTAAACTCCAAAACCTTTCAACTTGAATAATATCTCTGTCACTGTCCCACCCGCAATATATTTATTCCTTTTACATATTTACTCTTTTTACAGTGTGTTTCTAGCATACATACGGACGAGAGGAAAGTTCTCCCCTCTCCTGAGCTAGCATGCAGAGAGACCCCCTCCCCTCCCTCCCATGAGCTTGCCCATGAACTGCAGAAAAGAGAGAAAGAAGAGAATTTTTAAATGTATCAGTCGCTAGCTCCTTACCGCGTTTGCAGCAAAGCCCGTTTTTTTAAGCTGTCACTCAACATGCATTTTTTTGAAATTTGTAGCATTTACGTTTTGGCTTCTCTCTATGATTTGTTTGCGAGTGGTTATCTTTATTACATCGCTCTAGCTGTATGATTTTCTTTTGTTATGTTGGTTCAGGGATGATTGCTTATCTCCCTGTTTCCCTCCTCTGGGATCAGCCGGGAAGTCTGCTCATTCGCTCTCTGTCACCTGCTTGATGGACTGGGTGGAGTGCTTCTCCGTCTTCTTGGCGGTGACGAGCTTCTCCTCGACCACCTCCTCCACCTCATCCTTCACTGTCTCGGTCACAGTGACAGATTTGGTGACATGCTTGGATCCGTCCTCTCCGGTGGTGATGGTCTCCACGGTTTTGGTGATCACCACTTTCTGGCTGCCATCTTCCTTGACGGGACTTTCGTCCATGCCGTTAGCGATAATGTCGTCTTCTTTTTCCTCGTCCTTCTGCTCTTTCTCTTCAGGGCTGCTCTTGTCTACATCGCCATTCATGGCTACATCTTTCTTTTCTACATCCTCGCTCTTTTCTCTGATTTCTCCTCAGCAGCTTTAGGGGCCTCAGGCTTGGCGGTCTTTGGGGATTCAGCCTTTGGAGATTCGGCTTTGGGGGATTCAGCCTTTGGAGATTCGGCTTTGGGGGATTCAACCTTTGGAGATTCGGCTTTGGGGGATTCAACCTTTGGAGATTCGGCTTTGGGGATTCAGCCTTTGGAGATTCCTTTGGGGGATTCAGCCTAGTTTTGGGATCCATCCTTTGGAGATTCGGCTTTGGGGGAGATTCAGCCCAACTTGGGGGACTCGGTTTTTGGGGAGCCTAGTTTTGGGGATCCATCCTTTGGTGAGCCTTCTTTGGGGGACTCAGACTTAGGAGGTGCAGGTTTAGGAGAATCAGATTTAAGCTTTGGGGATTCAGACTTGGGGGATTCAGCCTTTGGAGATTCGGCTTTGGGGGATTCAACCTTTGGAGATTCGGCTTTGGGGGATTCAACCTTTGGAGATTCGGCTTTGGGGGATTCAGCCTTTGGAGATTCGGCTTGGGGGACTCGGGGACTTTTTGGGGAGCCTAGTTTTGGGGATCCATCCTTTGGTGAGCCTTCTTTGGGGGACTCAGACTTAGGAGGTGCAGGTTTAGGAGAATCAGATTTAAGGGACTCAGGTCTAGGGGATTCAGACTTGGGGGATTCAGCCTTTGGAGATTCGGCTTTGGGGGATTCAACCTTTGGAGATTCGGCTTTGGGGGATTCAACCTTTGGAGATTCGGCTTTGGGGATTCAGCCTTTGGAGATTCGGCTTTTAGGGAGCCCAACTTGGGGGACTCGGTTTTTGGGAGCCTAGTTTTGGGGATCCATCCTTTGGTGAGCCTTCTTTGGGGACTCAGACTTAGGAGGTGCAGGTTTAGGAGAATCAGATTTAAGGGACTCAGGTCTAGGGGATTCAGACTTGGGGGATTCAGCCTTTGGAGATTCGGCTTTGGGGATTCAACCTTTGGAGATTCGGCTTTGGGGGATTCAACCTTTGGAGATTCGGCTTTGGGGGATTCAGCCTTTGGAGATTCGGCTTTTTGGGAGCCCAACTTGGGGGACTCGGTTTTTGGGGAGCCTAGTTTTGGGGATCCATCCTTTGGTGAGCCTTCTTTGGGGGACTCAGACTTAGGAGGTGCAGGTTTAGGAGAATCAGATTTAAGGGACTCAGGTCTAGGGGATTCAGACTTGGGGGATTCAGCCTTTGGAGATTCGGCTTTGGGGGATTCAACCTTTGGAGATTCGGCTTTGGGGGATTCAGCCTTTGGAGATTCGGCTTTTGGGAGCCCAACTTGGGGGACTCGGTTTTTTGGGGAGCCTAGTTTTGGGGATCCATCCTTTGGTGAGCCTTCTTTGGGGACTCAGACTTAGGAGGTGCAGGTTTAGGAGAATCAGATTTAAGGGACTCAGGTCTAGGGGATTCAGACTTGGGGGATTCAGGTTTAGGGGATTCAGACTTGGGGGATTCAGGTTTAGGGGATTCAGACTTGGGGGATTCAGGTTTAGGGGATTCAGGTTTAGGGGATTCAGACTTTGGGGATTCAGGCTTTAGGGAATCTGGTTTTGGGGATTCAGACTTTAGGGAATCTGGTTTTGTTGCCTCGGTTTTGGCAGCTTCTTCCTTCTTGGCCTCTGGCTTTGCAGCTTCTGTTTTCGGTGCTTCTGTCTTGGCTACAACTTCTTCTGCTTTCTCATCTGTTGACTTCTCATCTTTTTCGCTTTTCTTGCCTTTGTCTGCATCATCTTTGTCCTCTTTCTCATCACCGCTTTTGGATGCTTTGTCACTACCTGCATCTTCATCCTGTTCGCCATCCTCCTCTTCAGCAGCTGTTTCCTCTTCATCTCCGCTGCCTTCTTTGTCTCCGGCCTTCTCTTTGTCAGGAGAGGCTTTAGATTCTGGAGCTTTGGAGCACAAGACCGTCTCCTCAACTACCTCCTCTCCCTCTTCTTCTTTATCTCCTCCCTCTGCATCATCTCCCTTTTCTCCCTCGTCCTCTCCCTCACATTCTTCCTTATCTCCTTCTACACCCCCTTCTCCCTCACCCTCTTCTTCCTTATCGCCATCTTTTTCATCCTGCTCCTCTTCCTCCTCGGCGGGTTCGCTGGAAGTAACTTTGGCTTCAGTGGCGGCTACAACTTCCTCCTCCACGACCTCTCCCTCTTCCCCCTCGCCCTCTGCCTCTGCTTCCTCCCCCTCTCCTTCTTCTTCCCCCTCCTCTTCCTCAGCCTCATCTCCCCCTCCTCCGAGGGTGGCGGACAGCTCCTGTGCTATTTCGGCCAGGGCCTCGTCGATGTCTAACTTCTCATCCTCCACCTTTGTCTCTTCGATGATCTCCTCTACAAACTTGTGGTGGACCTTCATCTTGGGGAGGTTTGATTTAGGTTTAGAGATTTTGGTGGGGGTGACCGCCTGACGATAAGGGAAAGTGCTGAAGTGGGTCTCCTCGCCCTCTAGGAGTTTCCTGATTAAAGCAAATGTATACATAATATATTCAGTAATCTCTTTTGAGACAGAGAATGGTACCGCTTTTATGAAATGAATGCAAATATTATTTCTGCTACTAAAAAAAATGTCAATTGCATGTCAGTATATAGCTACCTGTATGCAGCAATCTCAATGTCCAAGGCCATCTTGACATTGAGCAGGTCCTGGTACTCGCGCAGGTGACGAGCCATCTCCCATTTGGTGCTCTTGAGCTCATTATCCAGCTGGTGAATTGTCTCCTGAGAAAACAGAGCAGTACACAATACAAGGTTGATTATGGACAACAAGATGACATGCAGAGCGAAGCTTCGCCCTCTTTTGCAGATTCATTTATGCAGTTTTGAAAGTCACCTTCATTGATTACCAAGAATCAGTTTTACAGAGATTTCGAAAACAATTTATTTTATTAATTTTTTTTTACGAATTGACCTTTAAATTAAACGTAACCTGTGTCAATTTAGCCAACTTTTATTTGCCTTGGTCATTTAAATAAACGCTGTGCACCAAACCCTGTTGCTTTAATATAATCTGACGCAACACAGTATTAATTCATGTTGAATGCCTTTTGTCTCAAGGACAGCCTCCACACTTGTCAATGCACCCCACCCCCACCCCCAAAGTCTCAGTGGTGTGATGTAAGACCATTGCATCGACCCATGCCTCTGACTCAGCAATACGGGGAGGGGTGGGGGGATGGGGGAGTGTGCTGCTGCAGTGTCTCCCTTTAACTATTTGCTGAGTGTGATCTGTAAAGGAAATCCTGCGCTTGTAACTTGGAAGCGCAATGATGCGATCATTACGCAGCAGAAAAAATGTGTTTAATTCATAGACCTTCACTATGATTTAGAAAATAAAGTACGACCAGTTTTGCTTTTAATAAGTCAGTTTGCTACTTTTTTCCTCCCTTACATAAAAACTGCGTCACACGCACAGATATAGGGGTAAAAATGGAAAATTCAATACATTAACAATCTATGGAGATCATAGCAGCCCAAACCCGTATTGATACATATTCAAACACACAAAACATTAACGTGAACACCGAATAAGTTGTATATCAACAAATAAAAAGTATATTCAAACCATGTCACCGGGTCTTTACGCACAGCTCCGTGGCTGCTTCCTACCTGCAGGCTGGACAGGTCGCTGTTGTGGCGGTCCTCGATGTCATTCAGCTGCCTCTCCAGCGAGTCTCTTGTCCCGCGGATGGACTCGAGCTCCACCGTCTTGGACTGCAGCTGGCGCCGGTAGTCGGATATCTCATCTCGGGCGGACTTGATGGCGTCCTTGTTCTGCTCTGCAGCGTCGGTCAGCTTGGAGAAGCGGCACATGAACCAGTTTTCCACCTGCTGCAGGTTCTGGTTGGAGTGGCCCTCCAGCTCACAGCGGATCTCCCGCAGTGCCTCGGTGATGTCCGTCTTCTGGAGGTCTCTCCTCTCCACGGTCACCTGCGACTCCTGGATCTGGGCGATGAGTTCGCTCACCTCTTCCTCGTGGTTGTTGCGGATGAAGGCGATCTCGTCCTGCAGCGACTGAACTTTCTTATCCAACTCGGACTTCGCCAACTCGGAGTCGTTCGTGTCCTTCTTCAGGCAGCGGATGATGGCCTCTGTCTCCTCCCGGATGCGAGCTTCCTCGTCGAAGCGGTCCCGGATCCGCTGAATGTCCTCCTCGATGTGGTCGGTGTCGAGCTGGATTTGCGTCTTGTCGTGGTGGATCTGCTCCAGCACGGAGTGCAGTTCCAGCAGCTCCTGGTCGTAGAGGTCTCCCAGCTGGGAGCGCGACACCTGCTTCTGCCGCATTGCCTGGATCTCCGCCTCGATCTGCTTGTTCTGCTGCTCCAGGTAGTGCACCTTGTCGATGTAAACCACAAACCGGTCGTTGAGCCCCTGGAGTTGCTCCTTCTCGTTAGATCGCTTGTAGTCTCCGTTCAGGATGGAGGTTTGGTTGTAATCAACGCTGTCGGCGGAGCTGAGCACCGTTGAGCTGTAGGCTCGGGACACCGGCATGTTCACGCTCCTCTTGTAGGACGTGGTCATGGTGGAGCCGGGGCTTGCCCGGGACCAAGACTGGGAGCGAAAGCCGCTGGAGGGGGAGCTGCCGGAGCGGCTGTACCCGTAGCCGGTCGTCCTAGTATCCATACTTCTCCTGAAGGGGCTACCTACCGCGTCCACCGGGTAACTCATCCGGTCAGACTATGAGGGGGGGGGACTGTGTGAAGTCCTGGGGAGAATGTGTTTTTGTGGTTGGGTGGGTGTATATGTGCGTGTTATGTGTGTGAGTGTGTGTGTGTGTGTGTGTGTGTGTGTGTGTGTGCAGGTGAGGGGTGGATGGCATTCACGGCGACTGAAACCTCCTCAGCCTGCTCCTTATATATCTGAGGCTCAGTCTGACAAGGCAAGTCCAAGCAGTTCTGTTTGGTCCATTGATGGAAGGGAGGGGAGGGCGCATCCCCCTCAGGCCGTCTGCCAATGATCCGGGGTCCCGGTCCGTCTGAACCACGTGGGCTGCAGGCGATGCGTGGGTGTGCGACTGAGAGAGAGAGAGAGAGAGAGAGAGAGAGAGAGAGAGAGAGAGAGAGAGAGAGAGAGAGAGAGAGAGAGATAGATAGATAGATAGATAGATAGATAGATAGATAGATAGATAGATAGATAGATAGATAGATAGATAGATAGATCTAGATCTAGGGGATTTAGGGGAGTTTTTCCTGTGCCGATGTGAGGGAAGGACAGAGGATGTCGCATGTGCACAGATTGTAAAGCCCTCTGAGGCAAATTTGTAATTTGTGATTCTAGGCTTTACAAAATAAACTGAATTGAATTGAATTGAATAGATAGATAGATAGATAGATAGATAGATAGATAGATAGATAGATAGATAGATAGATAGATAGATAGATAGATAGATAGATAGATAGATAGATAGATAGTAGGTAGGTAGGTAGGTAGGTAGGTAGGTAGGTAGGTGGGTAGGTGGATGGATGGATGGATGGATGGATGGATGGATGGATGGATGGATGCAGGTGAGGAGCAGCAGCAGTGAGTCTGAGAAATCATACTGGATTAAGGTCAAAATATATGTTCAAACTAAAATGGAGTATATCTAACGTTTTATATCTGCAAAGTTTATGGAATAACTAAATGTAGAATTTGTTCAGGCTCTCAGCATGGGATAATAAAATCAAAAAGAGCAGGCAACGTTTTATTTTGGTAAACACATTCTGGGATAAAGCCCTAATCAACTCACTGAGTCCCCATGGCCTGCATTACTCATCACATTTCTTTCCCCCAACCTCTACAGGAAGCTTCTAGAAGGGGAGGAGTCTCGTTTCAGTGTAGGAGTGCCTGGGAGTGTGTCCTCTCTGTACAGCCACAGTTACTCGGTGCCCTCCTTCACCCGGCCCATCCTTTCCAGCCTGAGTTCTAGCACCTCCTACCTGATGACATCACACCTCCTCAGCTCCAGCTACAGCACCACCGAGGGGATCATCTCTGCCAGCCACGCCCAGAAAGCAGAGGCCAGCCCACCTGGGGAAGAGGAGGTGGAGGAGGAGGAAGCAGAGGAGGAGAAGAGACAGAAGATGAAGAAGCTAAGGGAGACGAAGCGGCTAAGGAGGGAGAAGAGGGTTAGTGCATTGTTTTTGATTATGTTCTGTAATTTTCTCAATTAAACTTTATTTTTCTAATTATTTAATTAATAATATTTAATGACAAATATTAATACAATTCTCATATATTGACGCAGGTGGTGAGGAGGAGCCCAAGGAAGAAGTGACAGAGGCCGCTGAAGATGACGGGGAAAAAGAGGACAAAGCAGAAGCAGAGGAGACCGAGGTTAAAGAGGAAACCCAAGAGGAGGTAAAAACAGAAGGAAGCGATGACAAAGATGAGGATGCAAAAGAAGAAGAAAAAGAGGAGAAGGAAGAGGTAAAGAAAAGTGAAGAGAAAGAAAAAAAGTGGATGCCAAGAAAGACGACAAAGATGAAAAAGCTGCTGTGAAAACAGAAGTCAAAGCTGAAGCCAAAAAGGAGAAAGAGGAAGAAAAAGTAGCCAAACCGGAAGCTGCAGAAGAAACAAGCACAAAGGGTGAAAAGTAAACCAGTAGCAGCAGACAACTTCAATCAAGACTGTTCATTAGCTCAATAACCAGTAGAGGCATCTACGCTATCCTCTCAAACCTGCTTGTTAACATGGTGCTCAATAAAACAGTCCAATAGCCATTTGCAGCAACAAATCAAGGTTAACTGCTTGCCAATACCAATAGTCCATAAAGGTCTGGTTGCACACTTCCTGATGAGTGTAATATGTATAATTGCTGAGTTCAAAAGTGAGTGTGTGAGATTATGGTGGTTTAATAAACACCTCTTAAAGCCATGTGTGTCACTGATTTTGTGCTTTGGTGAACCATAAACAAGTCCTGATATAACTTTAAACATCCTTTATCTCTGTAAAAACAGCTGTTTTGTAGGTTAGACATGTTAGCATGTGTCATTCATTAATTCCTTGTTTCCCAGTCACTCAGGCCATTAGAAACACTGTCAGTGACTAATTATAAACTAATTCAAGAGCAAAGGGGACCCGCACACAACCCCTCCAAAACTATTTTTAATATAGATAAATAAATGGTATACCTATACCTATATACATCTCTCTCTCTCTCTCTCTCTCTCTCTCTCTCTCTCTCTCTCTCTCTCTCTCTCTCTCTCTACAAAATAATAATATTAATCTTGTCACACCCCTTTTAATGTTGGTCATCTATATGGGTTGTAATCCTGGAATTGCAGCTCCCATAATGCTTTGGTGGATGTAAACAGGAAGTATAAAGTTGAGGCGTGTAATGCTGTAGGCTCCACAGTCTACGTATGTGGCTTACTTGAGCCCCTTTTTTTTTAAAAATCCTATATTACTTTGTATTTTGGCACCATTACAAAATGACGAATTAACTATTACCAGTTCCTGTTTGCAATGTAACATTATCCATGGATGTACAGAAAAATAAAACTGCATTACTTTGATACTGAAGAAAACTTGTTTTTATCACTTATGTGTTATGTGTAAATGTGTGCCATCTTTGTTTTAAATTGCTGCAATCAGCGTTAAGGGGTTTTTGAATTACCCCACTTACTTCCATTAAATGAGCGTTATTAGCTGCTGCTGCAACTGCTGACTGTTGGAAAATCAGCCGAACTCTAATAAAAACCTCTATTATTAAATGTATTACAACCGGGGTTTTTGCTGCTACAGCATTAGTTGGTCTGATATGACCTGTAGCTTATAGTGGATAGTTAAGTAACGTTAGTGTTGGCAACTGCTTTGAAACTGCCTTTACAACTCTCAACTACTTGTGTTCCCGTTAAATTACAATATAGCATGTAATATAAATTCATTTTAATTGGTTTATCACAAATGTAAAACAGGAAGTTAACCCAGTACGTTATACCTCTCGAGGAGTTTGTTCCTCCTCGCGACCTTGGCTCGTGACCCATTTCCAGTTAAGGGGTTAACTATAGTTAACTATACAGTCCATGAAGTAATAGAGTGGAGGCAAACGATATCCGTTATTATCTATTAATTTAAACCAATGACTATAGTGTATGAACAGCGTAAATGGTGATTACAGGATGATTGTAAATGCTAAACATAGTGCAACACTTCACAGAAAAACGGAATTAAATGACTCAAACTTAAGTTTGCTGAATTGAGCTAATTTTAGCTAACATCAAGGCTAGTAGTAGAGGCTAAATCCCATTAAGTAGGGCTTAATTGAGCACATCTGTATTTTCACTGTTCCTATATAAGAGAAACAATGTGGTTTTCTTTTCAAAAGTTACATATACAGTGGGGGAAATAATTATTTGATCCCTTGCCGATTTTGTAAGTTTGCCCACTGACAAAGAAATGAACGATCTATAATTGTTATGGTAGGTTTATTTTAACAGTGAGAGACAGAATATAAAAAAAATAATCCAGAAAATCACATTATATAAAAGTTATAAATTGATTTGCATTTGATTGAGTGAAATAAGTATTTGAGCCCCTACCAACCAGCAATAATTCTGGCTCCCACAGACCGGTTAGATTAGTCCTTTCACTTTAAGAAAGTACTCTGAATCTCAACTCTGTTACCTGTTTAAAAGACACCTGTCCACAGAATCAATCAATCAGATTCCAACTTCTCCACCATGGGCAAGACCAAAGAGCTGTCTAAGGACGTCGGGGCAAAGATTGTGGACCTGCACAAGGCTGGAATGGGCTACAAGACCATCGGAAAGCAGCTTGGTGAGAAGGAGACAACTGTTGGTGCGATTATTCTGAAATGGAAGAAACACAAAATGACCATCAATCGCCCTCGGTCTGGGGCTCCACGCAAGATCTCGCCTCGTGGGGTATCGATGATCATGAGAAAGGTGAGGGATCAGCCCAGAACTACACGGGAGGAACTTGTTAATGATCTCAAGACAGCTGGGACCACAGTCACCAAGAAAACCATTGGTAACACACTACGCCGTAATGGATTAAAATCCTGCAGCGCCTGCAAGGTCCCCCTGCTCAAGAAGGCACATGTACAGGCCCGTCTGAAGTCTGCCAATGAACACCTGAATGATTCAGAGAAGGCTTGGGAGAAGGTAATGTGGTCAGATGAGACCAAAATCGAGCTATTTGGCATCAACTCAACTTGCCGTGTTTGGAGGAAGAGAAATGCTGATTATAACCCCAAGAACACCATCCCCACCGTCAAGCATGGAGGTGGAAACATTATGCTTTGGGGGTGTTTCTCTGCTAAGGGGACAGGACGACTTCACCGCATCGAGGGGAGGATGGACGGGGCCATGTACCGTGAAATCCTGGGCAACAACCTCCTTCCCTCAGCCAGGACACTGAAAATGGGTTGTGGATGGGTCTTCCAGCACGACAATGACCCAAAACATACGGCCAAGGCAACAAAGGAGTGGCTCAAGAAGAAGCACATTAAGGTCATGGAGTGGCCTAGCCAGTCTCCGGACCTTAATCCCATAGAAAATCTGTGGAGGGAGCTGAAGCTTAGAGTTGCCAAGCGACAGCCTCGAAACCTTCAGGATTTGGAGAAGATCTGCAAAGAGAGTGGACCAAAATCCCTCCTGAGATGTGCGCAAATCTGACCTCTGTGCTTGCCAACAACGGTTTCTCCACCAAGTACTGAGTCATGTTTTGTTAGGGGATCAAATACTTATTTCACTCGATCAAATGCCAATCAATTTATAACTTTTATATAATGTGATTTTCTGGAAAAAAAAAATTTTTGTTATTCTGTCTCTCAATGTTAAAATAAACCTACCATAACAATTATAGATCGTTCATTTCTTTGTCAGTGGGCAAACTTACAAAATCGGCAAGGGATCAAATAATTATTTCCCCCACTGTAGTCCTATTCTTAATGTGTCAAAGCAGAAGTGACTGATTCCCATTATTGACAATATTATTATTATTATTATTATTATTATTATTATTATTATTATTATTATTATTATTAACCGTTATTGAA
>NW_026553981.1:0-2300 GCF_027596085.1 Anoplopoma fimbria | reverse complement strand
GGAACAACAAACCGGTGGTCATGTCATACTCACACCTCTGCTGTGTGGGTCTTAAAAAAACTTTCCGTCCTAATGCAGTGTAAACTTCAACAGAATTTCCAGAAATATTTAACTTCACCTGTTAGTGATGACTCAGAGTGTATATGATTAATACAATCTCAGATATCTACTGCTTATTATGTCTCCAAATAATAGAAGACATTATTATTAAGATAAGATAAGATAATCCTTTATTAGTCCCGCAGTGGGGAAATTTGCAGGTTTACAGCATTATTGGGTGTATTTATTTTCAAGAGAGGCATCCTCTGCTGCAAGATAAACAGATTTGTTAGAATATCAACACGAATTAAAAATCTCTACAGGATACACAGATATGAATGCTTGTCCTATCTTTCATTTGATTCAAAATCTGCACAAATCTCAACAGCAAAACACAAAGTTTTGTGTTGTTTGCATGTTCATTGTTTCACGGTTTGTTGTTTAAATGATATTGCTGACATTTATTAAAGCAATAATTGCACTGCTACGAGATGCCGGTTCAGACTCTGCCACAGCTTCTTTCAGGTCTTTGTGGGCTTATCACGGTCTCTGTTCTCTACTCTTCATCACTCTTCCTCAGTTGTGTCTGTAACCGTCCGTTAAACTCCCACTGCCACCTCTTTACAACACATTTTAAAACTTTAAACCATTACAAGTAATCTGAAACATTTACACAGATCCTCCCAGAATAGAGGGCGGGTCTTTGTGGGAGAATTAACCACGACGTCTCTGGATCCTTCACTCAGAGGCCTCTCTTTGGCGTATTTGAATTTGAATAATTTGAATACCAAATACGTTTCACATATCGGGCTTGTCTTCTAAATATAGCCTGACATGGTAGGATAGTTCTGTTTCTGTTTTCCCTTTTCAACACTCTCTGCTCCACTCTTCAAACGCCGGCAGTAAATATGTTTTCATGGCAACTCATCATGTGTAGACCTAAATTGACGTTAGATTCAGGATTTGACCCCATATATGAATTAATTTTACATTTACGGCCTGGCTTCTCTGACATCGTAGGATAGAAGATGTTTTAACACGCTCTAATGACATTAGATTCAGGCTGCTCATGGTTATGTTGTGGAAACGCTTGAACACACCAAGTCACATGACAGCTCATACAGGTTTGATGACATTACAACTTAAAGCTACTGTAAGGAACCTTTTACTGTTATTATTCAAACATTAGTGTTTTGTTTTTAGTAATCAGCACCTCCATCAGTAAAGGAGACCTTCAGAAGATTGTCTGTTTTTCTATAAAGTTATTCTTAAAGCTTGTCATCAGAGCCACTGGAGTGGGATTCTGGTGAAACCAGATGAAATCATGCAGGTTCACCAGAAACTCCTTCAGCTCAGACTCAGACTCCACAGATCTGGTTAACCCAAGTCTGAATTAAACAAACAGGATTACATTACATTACAGTGATTTAGCTAGTGGTTTTATGGACTTACAATCAGTAGTTTATTACATATCGTTCACCCATTCACGACTGATGACAATAACCATCAGACTCTAACTAACATTCATACAACATCCTTCCACACCGGTTCAATTGATTTTCTGGGACTTGGTGAGTTAAGTGTCTTGCCCAGGACACTTGTAAACATGCGGCTATCAAAGCAATCTTAAAACAACACCTGTTATCGGCAGGTGTGGCTCACAAACTTGACTTCAATCGGTATTGATGGTGATAATTAGTGGTGTAATGGGCCTAAAAGTTATATCTGCTCTTTTTTTCTGCTTATCTGTTCAGTGACTCAAAAAGCGCGAAGTCTGAATCGTGAGTTTTGTGATCTCTAGTAAATATTTGAGTTCATTAGCTACATTTTAAATATTCTTAGTAGTTATCATGAAAACCTCAAGAGTGGGATATTTCCTCTGACAATGATAGTGATATAAAAATCTCATATCGTGACTAAATACGCCAATTTAAAAATATGCTGCTGAATACTGAATAATACCACCTGAACACATTTCAGAGATTCATCATTACCACAATCAAAGGCCTTTACATTTCTATATAAGGCTACTTGTTCTGCTGCGTTTGTGGGCAAGTTGTAACATAAACCTGTTTCAGTTCGTTGGTTGTTTTTATGAAATGTTTTCAATGTCTAACCACAGAAAAATATTTGACTATGAGGGCAGTGACTAAGGTGTTACGGAGAAATAAAAGCCAGGTATTGTTGGAACCCTGTGTGTGTTTAGTGCAGGTCTGATCAGCTGTTCAAACATCGTGATACAACATTATCTGTGTTACAAT
>NW_026553980.1:0-1312 GCF_027596085.1 Anoplopoma fimbria | reverse complement strand
GAGTCAGCAACTCTTTTCTCTGAGGGACTCCTGAAGGACTCTTTGGTCGAGTTCATTGCATTTAGTTCATTGGATATCTTGAATGAACTAAATACAAATGGAATAAAAATCAAGTTTTGTATGTTCAATATGACGTAAAATATGACGTGTGTCACAGCTGATCATCTGTCTGTTGTTTAGTTCTAACTCTGTATTCTATATCTCTGTCAGATGAGCGACAGTTACCATGACATGTCTGTATTTACTATTAATTAAATTCATAATGAAGCTTCATGTGACAAGAAATATCAGATGTCATGTATTTTTATTAAACACACACAGGCTGTGTATCTTTATATTATATATACATATTTACATCTATATATATTTATATATTTTATTAGCACTACAAATAGCTATATCTATAAATATATCTATCTGTCAGTGAGATTTAACAGCTGTAGAGACTTTAGATGGACTTTGTGTCGGCTCACATGTGAACTGTTCTGACACTAATAAAGTCCTCACTGTCAGATTTCTCTCTGCAGCCTGTTTCCTGTTTAACAATCAGCTGCATTCTGTATTCACACTGTGTCCTGTAATAAAGACACCATCATCATATTCTGGCTTATTAAATAATGACTTCACAATCAGAATAATAAAGAATAAATACTACAAGGCATTGTGCTGGTAGAGATGCACATAGTACAGTTTAAATACAGAATGCAGCTTGTTCTTCACACAAAGGCTCCAGAGAGGAACACTGCTGCTCTCACACTGATGATACCTGTGTCTTTATTAGTATTCATTTATTGTATCTATATGTATTTATGTATATATTATCAGAACAGTTCTCATGTGTTGGGACGCACCCCCCTGTATTTCTCCATGTGGGCCTCATATGTTGTCCAACGTGAGGTCGGTTATCAGCCTCACCTGTTATATACAGCTTTCTGTTTGATGTCCATCGGCCCTGATGATGTCACAGAGTCACAGTACGCCACATGCCCCGCCCCCAACCATAGCTGGTCCAATAGCACACTGCTACCTGGACAGGTGTGTCAAACTTCTGGGTCATTTGGTGGCCATGATTATTTAAATAGTTGAATCAGTTTGAATTAACTGTTTTAAAATAATGAGAGACAATCTGAAGGAACCAGCTTCCTCTTTAATCTTCATGTTGAACCACAAACGAGATGATCCACAAATAAATGAAGGTTCTACTGCTCAACCACGTTTAGAGAGAAACTCATTGTATGTGTGCAAGAGGCCGTCTGCATAAAGAGGCTGTTCAGCTGATAGTAAAGCAATTTAAGAGTCAGTGTATTTTGAC
>NW_026553979.1:0-680 GCF_027596085.1 Anoplopoma fimbria | reverse complement strand
CTGCACTGATACAAAAAATGTTTACTGTACAAAGTGAGAGATCTTTCAAAGTAAAAGTCCTACACTTATACCGAGAAATATCCAATAACAGAATATTTGAGTTGATATAAAAAGACTTGCCTCAATCATTCCATAATAAGACTGATGCACATCTATACAAGATATCTCTGACTACACCCAAACTGAAAGTCAAACATTTTTACTGTACAAATTCAGAGATTTTTCAAAGTATAAGTCTCACATCTCGTCATTATCAAGAATTATCAAGGAAATTATTTTTATAGCATCTCAAATATTCTTAAATGTACCGAATTATGATTAAAAATTGGGACTTCTACCATTGTAATATCTTTAAATTAAAACATTAAAACTGTTTGACTTTTTGTAAGCCTGTTGACAGAGAAGTCTTGAACACAAATCTGGAAATTTTAAGAAAAAGTTATTTAATAAACACCTCAAGTATTCAGAAATTAGATATTTGAAGTTAGAAATGAAGGACTTTGGTACAGTAAAAATCTTTGATTTTCAGTATAGGTGAAGTCTGAGACGTACTGAACACATATGCATTGGTCATTGTCTGGAGTTATTGAGATAAGTCTTTTTATATCACCTCAATTTTTCAGTTATTAGATATTTCTCGGCAAAGATGTAGGACTTTGAATTTTGAAAATCTTTAAATT
>NW_026553978.1:0-1574 GCF_027596085.1 Anoplopoma fimbria | reverse complement strand
ATGGGCGTCTCAGGCTCTGCACTCTCCCTGCTTGCATCCTACCTGACAGGCCGATCCTACCAGGTGACATGGAGAGGGGCCGTATCGGAACCATGCATGCTGACTACGGGGGTTCCACAAGGTTCAGTTCTGGGCCCCCTTCTCTTCTCGCTCTACACAACATCTCTGGGTTCTGTTATTCGCTCGCATGACTTCTCTTACCATTGTTATGCCGATGACACCCAGCTGGTCTTGTCATTTCCTCCCGGTGACACCCAAGTGGAGAGCACGCATTGCTGCGTGCTTGGCTGACATCTCGAAGTGGATGGCGACACACCACCTGAAGCTCAACCTGGACAAAACCGAGCTACTGTTCCTCTCCGGGGAAGAGGTTGCCCCGCACCGAGACCTGTCCATCACCATTGATGATGCCGTGGGTGCGCCGACTCGGACTGAGGAATCTGGGTGTGACCCTGGACGACCAACTGTCGTTCTCAGCAAACATTGCCCGGTCACCTGCGCTCCTGCAGGTTCCTCCTCTACAACATCAGGAGGATTCTCCCTTCCTCACTGAGGAGGCAGGGCGCAGGTGCTCATCCAGGCTCTGGTCATCTCCCGCCTGGACTACTGCAACTCACTACTTGCGGGCCCGGCGTCGGCCATCAGACCTCTGGAGCTCGTCCAGAGCTGCAGCACATCTGGTGTTCAATCGCCCCAAGTTCTCCCACACAACTTCCCTTCTCCGTTCTCTACACTGGCTCCCTGTAAGAGCTCGCATCAGTTTAAGACTCTGGTGCTAGCCTACAGGGCAGTGAAAAAGACAACTCCTTCCTATCTCCAGGCCTTGGTCAAGCCCTACACCCCCGCCCGACCACTTCGGCTCTGCTGCCTCGGGGCGATTGGTTGCCCGTCGCTCAGAGGTCCCTGCGGCCGATCCACCCGGTCACAGCTTTTTTCTGTCCTGGCCCCTCAGTGGTGGAATGACAGCAGAGTCGCTGCCCATCTCTCGGCGCAGGCTGAAAACTCACCTCTTCAAAATTACTACCTGAGCCTTCCTCGTAGCACTTATTGCATTCGTGATAGTTGTTGCACTCACTGTATTCGTATCAGTTCGCTGCACTTATTGAATTCGTATTCGTTTACTGCACTTATCCTATTCGTAGTAGTTTGTAGCACTTATTGTATTCGTATTAGTCTGTTGCAATTATTGTTTTCGTAGTAATTTGCCTCTGCACTATACTTTTGCTCTGGTTTATGCTTTAAGATGCTTGTTTAAGAAAGGAGATGCACTTATGACTTCTGGTGACTAGTAGTTCTCTTGAATACCTATGTTGAATACACTTCCTGTAAGTCGCTTTGGATAAAAGCGTCTGCTAAATGACTGTAATGTGTATTCGTTTACTGCACTTATCCTATTCGTAGTTTGTAGCACTTATTGTATTCGTATTAGTCTGTTGCAATTATTGTTTTCGTAGTAATTTGCTCCCCCAATTATACTTTGCTCTGGGTTTATGCTTTAAGATGCTTGTTTAAGAAAGGAGATGCAATTATGACTTCATGACTAGTAGTTCTCTTGAATACCTATGTTGAATACA
>NW_026553977.1:0-6181 GCF_027596085.1 Anoplopoma fimbria | reverse complement strand
GTGTACCAATTGTCAAACAAAGGTTTACATATTAACATTAATTATGGCTGCACTTCAGAGTTATGTACATGCTGGCTAAGTGTAATGGCTTGAATTAATCACTACATAGTGAAATACACCTGTGCTTCTTACAAACAATTTAAAGTGGCAACTGTCTTCCTACCTCCACCAGAACAACCTCTTGGACCCCCACCAGTCCGGGTTCAAGGTGGGTCACTCGTCAGAGACGGCCCTCCTTGCGGTGACAGAGTCGCTTCATGCTGCGAGCGAACTCTCTCCTCTGTCCTGATTCTCCTGGACCTGTCAGCGGCGTTTGACACGGTGAACCACCAGATCCTCCTCTCCACCCTCGAGGGGATGGGCGTCTCAGGCTCTGCACTCTCCCTGTTTGCATCCTACCTGACAGGCCGATCCTACCAGGTGACATGGAGGGGGGCCGTGTCGGAACCACGCATGCTGACTACGGGGGTTCCACAAGGTTCAGTTCTGGGCCCCCTTCTCTTCTCGCTCTACACAACATCTCTGGGTTCTGTTATTCGCTCGCATGACTTCTCTTACCATTGTTATGCCGATGACACCCAGCTGGTCTTGTCATTTCCTCCCGGTGACACCCAAGTGGAGGCACGCATTGCTGCGTGCTTGGCTGACATCTCGAAGTGGATGGCGACACACCACCTGAAGCTCAACCTGGACAAAACCGAGCTACTCTTCCTCCCGGGGGAAGGGTTGCCCGCACCGATACCTGTCCATCACCATTGATGATGCCGTGGTGACGCCAACTCGGACTGTGAGGAATCTGGGTGTGACCCTGGACGACCAACTGTCGTTCTCAGCAAACATTGCATCGGTCACACGCTCCTGCAGATTCCTCCTCTACAACATCAGGAGGATTCGCCCCTTCCTCACTGAGGAGACGGCGCAGGTGCTCATCCAGGCTCTGGTCATCTCCCGCCTGGACTACTGCAACTCACTACTTGCTGGAGCCCCGGCGTCGGCCATCAGACCCTGGAGCTTGTCCAGAAAGCTGCAGCACATCTGGTGTTCAATCGGCCCAAGTTCTCCCACACAACTTCCCTTCTCCGTTCTCTACACTGGCTCCCTGTAAGAGCTTGCATCCAGTTACAGACTCTGGTGCTAGCCTACAGGGCAGTGAAAGGAACAGCTCCTTCCTATCTCCAGGCCTTGGTCAAGCCCTACACCCCCGCCCGACCACTTGGCTCTGCTGCCTCGGGGCGATTGGTTGCCCCGTCGCTCAGAGGTCCCTGCGGCCGATCCACCCGGTCACAGCTTTTTCTGTCCTGGCCCCTCAGTGGTGGAATGACAGCAGAGTCACTGCCCATCTCTCGGCGCAGGCTGAAAACTCACCTCTTCATTGTGTTGTCCATAAATGATCAGTCAGGTTCTTATTAACTCGATTTATTAACACATTATAATCACCATGTCCCTGCTCTCAGTCTAGCGTGTCTATCTGTCTCTCCGCATCCCGCGATCTCCTCCCGCATCTCGCGCTATCTCCAGTAGCTAAGATACTATACTACATCCCTCCCTTGTTTAGAATTAAAGTACTACTTCAACATAAAAGGGTTTCATTACAAACAATCAAATTAAATCCCTTGTGACTAACTGTCTATTACTGTTGCCTACAATAACACTGTACTGTAATGTTCACAACTCTTTTTTTTTTTTTTTTTTTTTTTTTTTTTTAAACAGATTCAATATGATGATTATTACAGTTGAACATAACTTTCTTTTTTTTTTTTTTTTTTTTTTTTTTTTTTTACTAAGTCACTTTACAGTTACTAAGTGTCCCTGTAACGTGCGGGCTTTCTAACAACCCTGCCACGCCTGGTAGTGACAACCTGCCATTCTGGAACAGGGGCAGAGTCGGGTTCAGGTGGAATCTCGACTGCTGGAGTGATCTGAGCGAACTCCATGTCCAGATTGTCATTGAGAACCCGAGCCTCGGTTGGCTCCGGAACATCAAAGTCCATTACCACTGGAGTGTGGCGCAGATGTTTGACATTCCTGATGACCTTTGATCCATCTTCTGTGTTAATCAGTTCGAAAGAATTGTCCGATGTGTTTTTGAGTAACACATAGCGAGTGTCTCTGAATATGGAATCCAGCTTTCCGTTCTCCATACTAGCAATGTACACAACGTCACCAACTTCAAAGTTGTGTTCCTTCGCTCTTCTCTTCTGGTCAGCGTACTGTTTCATTTTGGTTCTGTACTCCTGGTGATGGTGTCGGATGTCATTTGTCTTCTTTCTGTTGTGTGATATGTCATCTCCCTTCTCCACGTCTGGAATCTTTGTACGAATGTCTCGTCCAAACATCAGCATAGCTGGTGTCTCCCCCGACGCTCTGTGTGGCGTTGAACGATATGCCATCAGAATCTTAGGAAGCTCCTCCCCCCACACCTTTCCTTCACACTCGGCCGCTCTGAAGGCTTTCTTTAGGTATCGGTGAAATCTCTCAATTTTCCCATTCGATTTCGGATAATATGGAGATGCACGAATGTGTTTGACTCCACACGTCTTGAGGAACGACTCAAAAAGCTGTCCTACAAACTGCCTGCCATTATCCGTCACGACCTCTAGGGGAATCCGAATCGAGAAAAGATCTTTGTCATTTCTGTAATGACAGTTGCTGATGATATGTCAGATATCACCACAGCCTCTGGAAATGAGGTATAGTAGTCAATCACAGTCAATATGAACTTGTTCTGGATAGGACCTACCAGATCGATACCTAACTTCGTCCAAGGTCTCGGTGGTAAGTCAAGTGGTTGGAGGGGTTGATCGTTCTGGAGCGGCTGATTGAGTACACAGGCGGAGCAGTTTCTAATGTCTCTTTCAACATCCAAATCCATGTTAGGCCAATAGAATTTACTCCTCAGGTACTGTTTTGTACGTACCACACCCTGATGCGTCTCGTGTCCGATCCTGAGTACTCGTTTTGTCATTGCTTTCGGTAACACAATCCTGTGTCCTCTCAGTACAAGTCCATCGTATGTGCATAACTCTTCTGCACACCTGTTGAATGGCTGTAAGGTTTCCGGAACCGGATTTGGCCATTTTCCTGTCTCCACGATCGTCTTCAACTGCATCAGTGTTTTATCCTCTGCCGTTTTCAGGCGAATGTCCTCCAGAGTTATGGCCTGTACATCATGCAGAGTCACTGACAACACTCTGTCGACATACAATTCCACATACTCATTGTCCTCAGTCTCTTGTAATGGAAGTCTTGATAGTGAATCTGCCACATTGGATTTTCCCACTATGTGTTCGATCTTGTAGTCGTACGGCTGTAGTCTCAAGCCTAATCTCTGTATGCGGGGTGGCGATAGTGTAGCTTTCTCTGGGTTGAACATGTAGATGAGGGGCTTGTGGTCTGTTTGTAGCGTAAACTTTCCTCCCCACAGGTATGTTCTGAAATGTTCCACAGCCCAAACACAACCTAGAGCTTCCCGCTCTATCTGAGAGTAGCGGCGCTCGGTTGGAGTCAATGAACGGCTCGCATACGCCACTGGCTTGTTCCGTCCATCTGATTGGGTTTGAAGTAAGACTGCTCCTAGTCCTACTGGGCTCGCATCACTGATGACTACTGTTGGTGCATTCAGCTTAAAGTAAGCCAGGCATGGCTCACTTACCAACGCGTCCTTCATTGCTTGGAACGATTTCTCTGTTTCTGTCGTCCACTCCCATTCCTGTCCTTTTCGAGTCAACCTCCTTAAAGGTTCTGATAGGTTCGCATAGCTCGGTATGAACTTCATCAGAAATCCGCAGGTGCCTAGGAATGAGCGAAGTAGCTGTACATTCTCAGGTCTTGGTGCTTTACAGATAGCTTCAACCTTCCTTAGATCTGGTTTAATTCCTTCGGCTGAGATCACATGACCAAGTATCTCAATCTGCTGTAGTCCGAATATGCACTTGTCTCTGTTCAGGGTTAGGCCTCTGTCCGTGAATCTCTGGAAGACTTGTCTCATTCGTTGTTCCAATTGCTCATCATTCTCACCGAAGATCACAACATCATCCATGTAACAGACGGTGCCCTGCATTCCGCAAAGCATCGAGTCCATAGCCTTCTGAAAGGCTTCCGGTGCACTCGATAATCCAAAGGGGACTTTTCTGAAGCGGTAGCACCCTCTGTGAGTAACGAACGTGGTCAGGTGTCTAGATTCAGGGGCTAAGTCACACTGCCAAAACCCTTTCCGTGCATCTAACTTGGCAAACACTTTTGCTCCCTGCACAGCATGTAAGATGCTGTCTACAGTCGGTACTGGATGTCTTTCTCTGATCACAGCATGATTCACCTCCCTGAGATCTACACATAGCCTCACTTCCTTGGTGTCTTTCTTTGGAATTAGTAGTATGTTGGAGACCCATTCTGATCCTTCATTCACTTCCTCTATTATACCTTGGTCAAGCATCTTGTCTAACTCCTGGTTCACAGCCTCCAACATTGGATAAGGGACTCTCCTCAAACCCTGAGCTACAGGTGAGACTTTCTCATCGACTGTAACTTTATGACTGTAACCTTTAATTTGACCTAGTCCTTTAAAAAGTGAATGAAATTCATTTGCTAGATTACTGAATCTCTCTGTCTGTCCTACTGTGTTCACAGTTTCTCCCGGGTTCAGTATCTTCAATGCAAAGCTGGCTTTCCTACCTAGCAAGGCCTCAACCTTTCCTTCTATGACATAAACGTCATCTTTCACTACCTTGTCCTGCCATCTAATTTCTGCCTCAAAATAACCAGCACATCTAAGTGGTGTTGTCTGGGCATAGGCATAAAACCTCTTTCTGGTTGGTCGTAGTTCTGTCCTTCTGGACAATGTTCTTCTAAATAGGTCTTCTCCTATGAAGTTTCTACCACTTCCTGTGTCTATGACCATTTTTAGCTTTTGTCCATTTATTTTCACTGTTTCAGTCCCTTCCGAATTAACTGCATTAATAAACTCATCTGACTCTGAGTCAGAAGGTTCATGCACTGCTCTAACTGGTTTACGAAATTTGGGCTTTTCTTCATCCCTATTTCTGTCACTATTCTTCCCTCCCTGTGCAAATATTTTCTTCCTACACACTCTTGCATAATGTCCAGTTTTTTTACAGTACAAACAAGTAGCAGTCCGAGCTCGACATTCATCTTCTCTGTGGGACGACATTCCACATCTGAAACACTTGGTGTCGCTGTTGTCATGCTCACCGTCATCATTTCTGCTTTCGCTTCTTCCGTGTGCTTTAGGTTTCATTTTCGTGTCGTCACCGCGACTCCTCCTCGTCGTGAAGTGAACCTGATTGTCCCGGGCTCTGTGATCACTGGCCTCCGAAAATAATCTAGACTCCGTCTGCGCAGCTTCAAAAGCTCTTGCAGTTGACAATGCTTTGTCTAAAACCAGTCCATCCTCCTGTAACAGTTTGTCACGCAGCCTCTTCATCGCACATTTCTCCACAATCTGATCCCTGATCATGTCATTCTCCAGTGCGCCGAAGTCGCACGATTTCGCTAGTTCCCGCAGTCCATTCACAAAAGCATCAACCGACTCGTCGGGAAACTGAGCTCTTTGTCTAAACTTGTGTCTTTCCAAAACCACATTTCTCCGTGGCGTAAAGTATACATCCAGGGCAGCAACAGCCTGCGCGTGCGTACCTTTGTCTCCGGGTAGATTAGCGAAAATCCTCTGGGTCGGCGCACCAATGCAATGCAGAAACGTGGCTCTTCTGACCGCGTCCTGTGCACTGACAGTCCCACTCGCAACTTCGAAGAAATTGTACGAGTCCTTCCATAACGTATATTCCGTATACAAGTCCGATGCTCCCAGGTTCAATGGGACTGGCGGGGCTAGTTGAGCGTGGAAAGCAGGCGCCGGCGGCACTGGTGCAGCAGCAGCCTGTTGTCCCTCCTGCGACATGGTGGTCACTCGTGGTTCAGTCTGCGTTTCCCCGGCGTATTAGACGTGAAATCCGTGTCGTCTGTTGCCTTCGACTTCATAGCAAACTATCCCATCCTCGTCGCCAAATGTTGTGTTGTCCATAAATGATCAGTCAGGTTCTTATTAACTCGATTTATTAACACATTATAATCACCATGTCCCTGCTCTCAGTCTAGCGTGTCTATCTGTCTCTCCGCATCCCGCGATCTCCTCCCGCATCTCGCGCTATCTCCAGTAGCTAAGATA
>NW_026553976.1:0-8514 GCF_027596085.1 Anoplopoma fimbria | reverse complement strand
TGCAGCTGTTGTAGGTGCAGCAGTAGTCGGTGCAGCTGTAGTCGGTGCTGCTGTTGTAGGTGCAGCTGTTGTAGGTGCAGCTGTCGTAGGTGCTGCTGTTGTAGGTGCAGCAGTTGTAGGTGCAGCTGTAGTCGGTGCTGCTGTTGTAGGTGCAGCAGTTGTAGTGCGCTGTGGCTGCTGTTGTAGGTGCAGCAGTAGTCGGTGCTGCTGTTGTAGGTGCAGCAGTTGTAGGTGCAGCTGTAGTAGGTGCTGCTGTTGTAGGTGCAGCTGTAGTAGGTGCTGCAGTTGTAGGTGCAGCAGTAGTCGGTGCAGCTGTAGTCGGTGCTGCTGTTGTAGGTGCAGCAGTTGTAGGTGCAGCAGTTGTAGGTGCAGCTGTAGTTGGTGCTGCTGTTGTAGGTGCAGCAGTTGTAGGTGCAGCTGTAGTTGGTGCTGCTGTTGTAGGTGCAGCAGTTGTAGGTGCAGCAGTTGTAGGTGCTAGCTGTTGTAGGTGCAGCAGTAGTCGGTGCAGCAGTAGTCGGTGCTGCTGTTGTAGGTGCAGCAGTAGTCGGTGCTGCTGTTGTAGGTGCAGCTGTAGTCGGTGTTGCTGTTGTAGGCAGCTGTAGTCGGTGCTGTTGTAGGTGCAGCTGTTGTAGGTGCGGCAGTTGTAGGTGCAGTAGTCGGTGCAGCTGTTGTAGGTGCAGCAGTTGTAGGTGCAGTTGCTGTAGGTGCAGCAGTTGTAGGTGCAGCTGTCGTTGTAGGTGCAGCAGTTGTAGGTGCAACTGTTGTAGGTGCAGCAGTTGTAGGTGCAGCTGTAGGTCGGCAGTTGTAGGTGCAGCTGTTGGGTGCAGCAGTTGTAGGTGCAGCTGTTGTAGGTGCAGCTGTCGGTGCAGGTTGTAGGTGCAGCAGTAGTCAGCAGCTGTAGCTGCAGGTCGGTGGTGCAGCAGCTGTTGTAGGTGCAGTAGTAGTGGTGCGCATTGTAGGTGCAGCAGTTGTCGGTGCTGCTGTTGTAGGTGCCGCAGTTGTAGGTGCAGCAGTTGTAGGTGCAGCTGTCGGTGCGGGTTAGGTGCAGCTGTCGTAGGTGCTGTTAGCTGCAGCAGTTGTAGCTGCAGCTGTTGTAGGTGCTGCTGTTGTAGGTGCAGCAGTAGTCGGTGCTGCTGTTGTAGGTGCAGCAGTAGTCGGTGCTGCAGTTGTAGGTGCAGCAGTAGAGGTTGCTGCAGTTGTTGGTGCTGCAGTAGAGATTTGTGCAGTCGTAGGTGCTGCAGCTATTATAAAATATAACATTTAAAAGGATTAAGAAAGCACAGACTACCTACGATGACTCATTTTGATTCATAGCTGATACTAGACTGATGTGTTGTGAAAGAAACATTGATGAAGTGCAGGCAATCTGCTTAATATCACTCAGCTTACCAATTATAATCAGGAAAATTGATATGATCCGTCCGACATCCATCCTTTTCTTTTGAATGTCTATAAATTGAACAATACAGGGACTTAGTCACAGAGGCAGCATGTTGAAAGTGATTTTGCAACAGTTTTCACTATAATTACTGTTTAAGTTGCGCTCAGTATTCCACCTTCAAATTTCAGTATTTAATACAGCAGTAATTTAAGGTTTTTAAAACAACATTCAAATGGAAATGTTACATTTTTCATCCAAAAACAGCGATAAATCATTATTCATTCACCTCATAAACAATCCTCACCTTTGAACCATGTAGATTTTATTCTTTGATACAAAGGATAAAATATAACACAATTTTTAAACATCTACAATCAGAATTTGATTATAGGGAAGCTTGTGTTTGTAACTAAAGCAGTGCATTATTTACAATACTAAAGAAAGAAGAAAAATGCATTTGTCATAAATGAAGGAAGGAATTTTAAATATATAGACACATAATGTCTAATGCAATGAAAAGCATGAACATTTCCTAAAAGTAGAGCAGAGGTTATTATTAAGATGCATTGGTACTAAACATAAAATATATAAACATACAATTATTAAACAGAAACATGCATACCTTCTCTCGTTCTCTCTTTTCACACATGCACAGTGTAAAAATTTACAGAAATCTATGTATTGACTTAAAAATGTACTCACCGAAATTAAAAGAAATGAGATGAGAAGTTCTAAATGTCCCTTTCTATCTGCTTTCGATGTTTAAAACTATTTCAGTGTCTATGAATTTAGTCCACTTCATCTGTGATATTGCAAACCTTACATGTTATGTGATGGTCTACATCTAACAAGGCCTTTATACTGAAGGGCTAATGACGTGACTCATTGCAACACAAGTTGATAAGAATCTCATTGACCAAAACCAAACCGTGGTAAATGATATACGTTGTCACTTTGTTAGTTTCTTGGCTTAGTGTCCCGGCACATTCTCCTTTGTCCTGTGAAACAAGTTGCTGGTGCATTCCACCTCCATAAATGGAGAGGGAAGTTCCACAAATATGACAGTCCGTGAGAACAAACAAAATAATATATATTCATTGGATGAATTATACATACATATATATGCCACAATACAGTTAAAGTACAAAACAATAATGTTCATATGGACACATTAAAAAAAAAAAAAAAGCTTTGTTTCCTAATATGTTTCTTAGTAGGTGACAGTTCATTACATATCTATGTTCAAGCAAGAAGTCCCCATATTTAATACATGGTTAATATCAACTGGTATTCTTCAACTGGCTCTTTAAGACTTTTCAAGGCCTGCAGATAATAAGTTACACTGCCATTTTTTGAACATTCAGATGTTTCAAAGTGGATTGAGTATTTTAATTTTAACCTTACAACTTTGGAGACACAGCCAGTGATTTGTTTATCATGATAATTATTTTATATTCATTTTCCACTTGCAGTCGAGGTTGAAGATGGGCTTTGTCTTAATGCAACAACTTCAGGTTTATAGTTTCGTATTTATGTCGAGTTGCATAGCTTTTAGTTTCAGTGACGTCTTTGGCTTCATAGTCAATCCCTTTGTGATTTTTGAATTGCATTTCCTCACAATCACCCGTCACTTAAACAGTGTTGACAATCGTTAGACTTACATGTTGATTCATGCCAGATTAGTGTTGTCTCCTATTTCCAAAACTTCACCATAACAATTCTAATGAAAATAAATGAAACCTAAAGAAACTACGATGTAGGTCACTATTAGACATTTTATACTACCGTCATATGTGAAAAAGTCCTGATATTAAGCGCTGGAAACATAAAATTGAAGACACCGATGTTTTTGTTTTTGTATTTTTTGGCTCTGTGCCAGGGGTATTCTTGCCTGATATCAGACAGAATTGTCAATTCATTTCAAGTCGAGGTTTGGGGTTTTGCTCGATGATGCGGGTGAATTTAAAGGTGTGGAGCCAGGCAAGGGGTATTGGGCAATACCAGAAAGATCACATCGTCTCCACTGTCAACAGTGTTCTGTGTGGTCGTGACCTTGGAAGTCAATTCTTCCCTAAGAACACAAGTCCGTCTTCAAATTTCAGTATTTAGTACAGCAGTAATTTAAGTTTTTTAAAACAACATTCAAATGGAAATGTTATATTTTTCATTCAAAAACAGCGATAAATCATTATTCGTCCACCTCATAACAATCCTCACCTTGAACCATGTAGATTTTATTCTTTGATACAAAGGATAAAATATAACAATTTTTAAACATCTACAATCAGAATTTGATTATAGGAAGTTTGTTTGTAACTAAAGCAGTGCATTATTTACAATACTAAGAAAAGAAGAAAATGCATGTGCCATAAATGAAGGAAGGAATTTTAAATATATAGACACATAATGTCTAATGCAATGAAAAGCATGAACATTTCCTAAAAGTAGAGCAGAGGTTATTATTAAGATGCATTGGTACTAAACATAAAATATATAAACATACAATTATTAAACAGAAACATGCATACCTTCTCTCGTTCTCTCTCTTTCTCACACATGCACAGTGTAAAAATTTACAGAAATCTATGTATTGACTTAAAAATGTACTCACCGAAATTAAAAAGAAATGAGATGAGAAGTTCTAAATGTCCCTTTCTATCTGCTTTCGATGTTTAAAACTATTTCAGTGTCTATGAATTTAGTCCACTTCACGCCTGTGATATTGCAAACCTTACATGTTATGTGATGGTCTACATCTAACAAGGCCTTTATACTGAAGGGCTAATGACGTGACTCATTGCAACACAATAAGTTGATAAGAATCTCATTGACCAAAACCAAACCGTGGTAAATGATATTAGTTGTCACTTTGTCAGTTTCTTGGCTTAGTGTCCTGGCACATTCCCTCCTTTGTCCAGTGAAACAAGTTGCTGGTGCATTCCACCTTCATAAATGTAAAGGGAAGTTCCACAAATATGACAGTCGGTGAGAACAAACAAATAAATATAGATTCATTGGATGAATTATACATACATATATATGCCACAATACAGTTAAAGTACAAAACAATAATGTTCATATGGACACATTTAAAAAAAAAAAAAAGCTTTGTTTCCTAATATGTTTCTTAGTAGGTGACAGTTCATTACATATCTATGTTCAAGCAAGAAGTCCCCATATTTAATACATGGTTAATATCAACTGGTATTCTTCAACTGGCTCTTTAAGACTTTTCAAGGCCTGCAGATACCAAGTTACACTGCCATTTTTTGAACATTCAGATGTTTCAAAAGTGGATTGAGTATTTTAATTTTAACCTTACAACTTTGAGACACAGCCAGTGATTTGTTTATCATAATTATTTTATATTCATTTTCCACTTGCAGTCGAGGTTAAAGCTGAACATGTATGCAACAACTTCAGGTTTGTCTGGTTCATGTTTATGTCAGGTTGCATAGCTTTTAGTTTCAGTGACGCTTTTGGCTTCATAGTCAATCCCTTTGTGGTTTTTGCATTGCATTTTCTCATAATCACCCGTCAATTAAACAGTGTTGACAATCGTTAGACTTACATGTTGATTCATGCCAGATTAGTGTTGTCTCCTATTTCCAAAACTTCACCATAACAATTCTAATTTTAAATAAATGAAACCTAAATATACTATGATGCAGGTCACTACTAGATGTTTTATACTACCGTCATATGTGAAAAAGTCCTGACATTAAGCGCTGGAAACATAAAATTGAAGACACCGATGTTTTTGTTTTCTTTCAATTTATTTGAAATTTTGTGTGACTACAAAGGAACATAGATAAATCAAATATTTCACAACATTTAACAAAACTTTAATGTAGGAAATACAATTGGAGATTCAAGAGTTCTTATGAACATTTAAAAATCACTTTAGAAGCCTGTTTATCTTTATGTTTTGTAATTTCTCCATTTAAGAAGACCAACTGTACAGAGAAAATTTCATGTTTTTTTATTCTGTTCTGATTTTTAAACTAAATAAACGTCCTTGTTGTGTAGTTAAAATGCTCAGTATCTATCCAGAATATTTGTGTGTAAATACAATATAAGAGCAGATGACAAATGTCTTTTTTTCTAGTCCATAGAAATCACAAGATTATTCAATTTACAGTCTAACCCTCTCCAACACATTTTTACTGGATATATATAAATTCTCAAACTAATCAGCCTCTCGGGCAAATCGTTTGTTAATATATATAAAAAAGATGCTTTCACAATTAATTAATCTTTCTTTACAATTTAAATCTAAAAACATAATTTCAAGTTCTAAAGCTCAATACTTTAATCAATACAGTTTACAAACAAAACAAAAGAACTCTTCAAAACAGTGGTGTAGATTTTGCAACAGGTGATAAGGTTTCTCAGTCAGTTGTGCCACTGAATATTACCTACCAACGTTTTAACCATCTTATCATTTTATCATTAACTTAATACGGCAAATTGCCATGTTTGAGTGTCTTCTGCAAGGAACAAAGTGAAACAAAATATCAGGTTCCTGGTAGCAGCAGCTGTTTACGCCAACACAGGCAGGTGGAGCTGTAGGCTCTCAGTTAAGCTATATTGTAACTTCATGAATTGGTTGAAAAAAATCAATAACAATAATATTGCTGAGCATTTTTATGGTTTTGTTTTGCCCAAATTAAATTACACTATATATATATATATATATATATATATATATGTTTATACACTTGTGAAGGAGGACCCCGACTTGCCCTGCAAACCTGGGTGGAAGCTAAATGAGGACCTGTGCTAGACCGTTAACGTTAATTGGGGTACTGACATACTTACACGGGCTATGCTTGGTTGGTTTGAGGGAACAGGTTGGTCTGCCGTGGGCCCCTTTCAAAAGGAGCAGGTATGGAGGAATCGGCGGCTAAAGGTGTTTCAGCCTAGGTCGTCTATTATTGCAGACCATTCTACTCACAGCTATGCATGATTACATAAATACACTTGGTATAAATAAGAAAATTAACGGTGCATGATTTTCAGATATATGTATACCATTATCTTTATATATATATATATATATATATATATATTATATATATATATATATATATATAAAAACTTAATTCAGACAGTGGTTTAATGGTGTTACTTTCCTGTGTGGCTAGTTTTTACTTGTTTTGGCAAATTAGCAAAACAAGACAGCATTATTAACTGTCATTATGTTAAATATTGCTAAAACTCAGTGCTCACAAAAGCAAAAGTAATTTTAATAGTAAGAGTGCAATTATTGTCCGACATCCCAGCTTACGATTATATTGTTAAGATTATTATTATAGTAATAATTCAAATGGATCTAAATGCTTAAAGTTGGCTTTTTCGCTTGTCCTGGCAATGATTCTGGACATTCCCACAGAGAAACATATTTAGTTAGACAGACAAATATCCTCTGTCATTAAAGTGTCCACTTATTTCAAATTATTAATTTGATAGTAAGTTCATCCGAAGTCTTCTCCACTACAAGATTCTTATATTTACTGATGTCATACCATTGATGGAAATTCAGCACTAATGCTATTGTTGGCTTGACAGTAGCCAAAACTAACACTACCAGGCAGGATGCAGTGATGAGACTGATCTTGGCTTACTCCATTTGATGCAGTTGTAGGTGCTGCAGTAGTGGGAGCAGCTGTTGTAGGTGTGCCGGCTGTTGTAGGTCTGCAGCTATTGCGATATTATAGGCGGTGTTGTGAGAGTTCGGCTGTTGATGGTGCGGCAGTGAAACAAACCATTAGTTTGACAAACATTTGTAAAACCTTTGAAGTTTTTGATGAAGTAGCACTTGGTTGTAGCTTACCTGTGGCTTCCACACTTATGGATGCGGTTTCAATGTCAGCTGTTAGTTTATTACAAACAAGCAACACATGTCATGACGGACGTCTAGAGCGCCCGGAGGTCTCGAGTCGAATCTGTGAGTTCCCTAACTTTCGAGCTCTTACACCTCCTTATATAGTGTACATGTTGTTCACATTTGGGCTGAAGTCAAGACCTTGTATGGGGCTCCGATATTCTTATACATTTGCCCTTTGAAGTCAGCCTTGGCCCCCTATCCTGCACATCCTGCAAACTGTTTCCTATATACCATATAGGACAAAAACACTTGGGGCCTTCGCTGTATTGTGCAAGACCTGAAAATATACCACATATTCCCCCCTTCGAGACTTACACAAAGTCTCGAAAAAAAAGAAAAGAAGAGACATACAGGTGTATAATCATGACAAACTTAACAACCCATCCTTTTTAACATTAGAGCAACTGTACGGAGTATAAAAGTGAGAGTGAAAAACCTGTCAGGCAGCTAATCTTTCTTGAAATATCCATTAAACAATGTAGACAGGAAAATTCTCTCACGGTCCCTCTGCCAAGGCGACCATACGCAGTACTCCATAACACTGAAATGAGGAATTTTAGCAATTTGTGTAAGGAAATGACTTAAGCAAATACATATGGAACTTTCAGTAAATCAAAACAAAACAATGTCCAAAGTCAGGCTGGTCGACCCATCGCACCTTTCTATGGACCTTTTCCTGCCTACCCCACTGTCCCTAAACATCGAGAAAAAAGAAAACATCCGAGGTCCCATTATATTTAGAAACCATCATTTCCCAAGCATGTAATACACCTTTGAATCTGGATGTTGTATTGCCAGTCCACGCTCAGAGTCCTTCAGACCATTCGTGATTTTCATGTTTGAAGTGTCTGAATCCATTCAGCCTCGGAGTCCCTCAATCCACCACCCTCACAGTGGTCTTCCCCACTATGTTCTAGAATGAAAGAAAGAAACCATATCTTTTTTGCATACAGAAAATGTGACATTATAAATCATATAAATCATATTGTCCATTAATCATAAATTGTTATAAATCATATTGTTCATTTGTTTCCATTGTTTCCCCTTCGAGACTAAAGCGAAGTCTAAAGAGCAAAAACAAAATCAACACTACAAACTACGAAAGCAATAACAGATGTAAAGAATTGGATTATAATCATATGAGATATTCAAAATGGATATTCCTCCACCAATTCGATCTTTATCGCGTCATCCTCATCCACGTCCGTGTCAGCTTCGTGTAATAATGGCTGTAGCCGACTCT
>NW_026553975.1:0-31664 GCF_027596085.1 Anoplopoma fimbria | reverse complement strand
GCTGGTTTTTACTTTAAGGTGATTTAATAATAATGTGTCTCACGGGCTGTTTGGTGGTGTTTGAATAGATAGAAGAATCTCAAAGACTAAGTTAACTTTGAACCCCTCCCAGTTCTCTTTCTTAACAAACCTGGATTCACTAACACAGAAAAAGCTGAAGCTCATTGGTAGACATTAAACATTCCCTGATACACTTTCTCTTTTCCCACCAAAATTGCACGAGAGACAGTTTTAATTCTTCAAAGATTTTGTATTCTGATCATTGTAAAGTTTCTGACAAAATTATACAAACAACAAGAAATCTCACAGAATACATCCATGCCTGAATACATAAATACACCTTGTATAAATAAGAAACTTGACAGTGCAATGTTTTGACATATATGCCATCATATCATGAGGATAAAACTCTCGGCCTATGTATTGGTTTAGGGCTGGGATACACAGCTCATGGTGAGCCGCAGTGTTGTTCCTTCAATTAATTATGCTCTCTGATATTGCTATGGGGTTAGGACTAATTTTATGGAATTATTGAAATTGTATGTAATGCTATGGTATGGAGTGAAACCTAAACATTAATTTGACGTGCATTTTGAGACGACAGAAGAAGACGGAAAAGACTAACTTCACAAAAAGTCCAATGTGATATCTGAAGCTAAAACTGCATTCAGACAATGGTAAGCGTGTTTTGGCGGTTTTACTTTCCAGGGTGGCTGATTTTAATTGTCTACTTTTACTTGTTTACGTTTTGTCATGACAAACAAAAAGCATAGAACACATTGCTTTTTGACATCTCAGGGATTCATGGTATTTTGTTGGATTTATTACTCTTGTTTATGTCATTCTGATCGGTCAAGGATCCTTGACATTCCCACCCAGAAACGCGTATAGATCGAAAGACATACCTAACTGTCATTAATATGTGCAGTCAATGAAACATTTAATTTGATAGTAAATTAATCTGATACAAGGCTTCTTCTTAAAGAATCAAGAAGTCATTTTTCATACCACTGATGGCAGTCATGCAATAATGCCTATTAAAACGGTAATCAGCAATGATGCTATTGCGGGCTTGACAGTAGCCATGACAACAGCACCAGGAAGGATGCAGTGATGAGACTGATCTTGTGGCTTACTCCACTTGAAACCTCTGTAATAGTTGAGAAAAGGAAACAAGACATTGCTTTAACAAAGAACCAAAAAATCTGTAATATTCAAAACATTTTATGAGGTATTATTCAATATTGCTTACGTGTGCCATCCACAGAAATGGAGGCGGTGTCAATGTCGAAGGCTGTGATGCTTGAAGCTGCTCCGACCAAAACATTTCCAATCTCAGTGCCATTAGGAACAGATGTGGATGAAAATCCAACATCCATGTGTGTGACGATTGATCCATTACTGCAAAAAATATTGTTTTATTCCTATAAATTCATGATCAGTGCTCTTAAGATTCTATCTTCATAACATAAACAAATTACCTGAACAAAAGCACTGTTATGGTGCGGAATGAAGGAAATGCTCTCCTGTAGAAAGGTTCAAGCTGCAGGAATACAAGCAAATCATTTGTAAGTACAATTATTTTATTTGCTTGTGTTTTTATTACTTGTGCATTGTCTTAAATTAAATTGCTTGAATTGCATTGTCTTTAATTATGGTATTTCTTTGGCACTTACTGCAAGTAGTAACATTATTCCATTTTTTTTTCTATTAACTGTATATGGAAAGATGATTGAAATAGTTTTGTCTTTGAAAAGTTATCACCCCTTTTTTTTGTCCGTTATGAAAGGAGAAACAATCTATAACTTACTGTCGTCTTTGTCAATGAGGCTCGGTTTTTAAACGCTGCAGATGACGGATTCTGCAGGTCACTTGTAAATGTCTCTCCAACAGATCTGAAAGTCACACGCCTTGCTATGACTGTCTCAGCAGTGGTAGTAGATGTGGTGGTTGTAGGAGTTGTAGTTGTAGCACTAGCAGCTGTAGTTGCAGCACTGGGAGCTGTGGTTGCAGCACTGGGAGCTGTGGTTGCAGCACTGGTGGCAGGGATAATTGTTGTACTTGCAGCAGTTGAGATTGCAGTAGTTGTAATATTTAAAGTGGGAGATGCAGTTGTCATTTCTGTGAAAAACAAATAAAGATGAAAAATAAATAATGGTAGCCAGAGGGCCTTCTTTTAAACAAAAATAAAAATGACAACATGAGTTTATTTTTGGTAAGTCACAGCTCAAGAAGTCCTGCTAATGTCCCAGTGGACTTCTTGGTAATTATGATTGTGTATGCTCTTTGTCAACCCAGCAATTTGTGAAAAAAGGATCAGGAGCAGGATCCATAGTAACTTTGATAGTAGTGTCAGTTATATCAGAAAATCATCCATGGACAATTAATATACTCACTCATAGACTTTGATAGATACATTACAAATCACATTGGGTATATGTCTCTGCTTAACAACCATTGGAGTGAAATGGAGACCTAGTGTTTACTTACTAACTACAGTGATTGAAGCAGCATCAATAGTGAGGTTGAAGGTACTGTTGGGGTTAGACACAGCGTCTACTAAGACTTCTGCAACAGCATCAGACTGTGGGATTGGTCCAGCGGAAGCAGTTCGATTGAATTCAATCCCGACCTCTGCTTCAGTATTAGTCATTCGGTTGCGGCCCGTAGCTGGTCTGCATGATGATAAAAGAACATATAATTATCAAATTTTATTAACATTGAAAACTTATCCATATGTGTAATATTATTTTTTGTGTGACATTATTAAGTTTAAACATTGTGAATGAAGTGAGTAGGACCCTTGACATTTCAATGGTACCTGAACACAATGATAAATGTGCGGATGAAAAGAAAGCCAAATCTGGTGCTGTAGATCAAATCACACTGTGGGAATAAAGAAAATAGAAAATATGAAGAAATTAAAAATACAGTATTCTCCAAATGAAATGAAGAACTGCAAAAGCAATACACAGACAAATAATCAGAGTGAGTACTAACCACAGCTACAACTGTTGCCTCAAGATTCTTGAATTGCTGGCTGTTTCTATCATTTAATTGTTCTACAAATGGTTCTTCAAGGGTTGCTGAGAGGGCCACAACAGTTTGGGGAGATTCAGTGGTTGTTATTGCTGTTGTAGGTGTTGAAGTCGTAGCTGCGGCTGTTGTAGGTGCAGCAGTTGTAGGTGCAGCTGTCAGCGCTGCTGTTGTAGGTGCAGCAGTTGTAGGTGAAGCAGTAGTCGGTGCTGCTGTTGTAGGTGCAGCAGTTGTAGGTGCAGCTGTCGTAGGTGCGGCAGTTGTAGGTGCAGCTGTAGTCGCTGCTGCTGTTGTAGGTGCAGCAGTTGTAGGTGCTGCTGCGCAGCTGTCGTAGGTGCAGCAGTAGTTGTGCAGCTGTTGTAGTGCAGCTGTAGTAGGTGCAGCAGTTGTAGGTGCTGTTGTTGTAGGTGCAGCAGTAGTCGGTGCTGCTGTTGTAGGTGCAGCTGTCGTAGGCGCTGCTGTTGTAGGTGCAGCAGTTGTAGGTGCAGCTGTAGTCGGTGCTGCTGTTGTAGGTGCAGCAGTTGTAGGTGCAGCTGTCGTAGGTGCGGCAGTTGTAGGTGCAGCTGTAGTTGGTGCTGCTGTTGTAGGTGCAGCAGTAGTCGGTGCAGCAGTAGTCGGTGCTGCTGTTGTAGGTGCAGCTGTTGTAGGTGCAGCTGTCGTAGGCGCTGCTGTTGTAGGTGCAGCTGTCGTAGGTGCGGCAGTTGTAGGTGCAGCTGTAGTCGCTGCTGCTGTTGTAGGTGCAGCAGTTGTAGGTGCTGCTGTCGTAGGTGCAGCTGTCGTAGGTGCAGCAGTAGTCGGTGCAGCTGTTGTAGGTGCAGCTGTCGTAGGTGCTGCAGTTGTAGGTGCAGCTGTAGTCGCTGCTGCTGTTGTAGGTGCAGCAGTAGTCGGTGCTGCTGTTGTAGGTGCAGCAGTTGTAGGTGCAGCTGTAGTCGGTGCTGCTGTTGTAGGTGCTGCTGTCGTAGGTGCAGCTGTCGTAGGTGCAGCTGTCGCTGTTGTAGGTGCAGCTGTAGCAGCTGTTGTAGGTGCAGCAGTAGTCGGTGCTGCTGTTGTAGGTGCGGCAGTTGTAGGTGCAGCTGTAGTCGGTGCTGCTGTTGTAGGTGCAGCAGTTGTAGGTGCAGCTGTCGTAGGTGCGGCAGTTGTAGGTGCAGCTGTAGTTGGTGCTGCTGTTGTAGGTTCAGCAGTAGTCGGTGCAGCAGTAGTCGGTGCTGCTGTTGTAGGTGCAGCTGTTGTAGGTGCAGCTGTTGTAGGTGCAGCTGTCGTAGGTGTAGCAGTAGTCAGTGCAGCTGTTGTAGGTGCAGCTGTCGTAGGTGCGCGCTGCTGTTGTAGGTGCAGCAGTTGTAGGTGTTGTAGGTGCAGCTAGTCGGTGCGGTGCTGCTGCTGTTGTAGGTGCAGCAGTTGTAGGTGCAGCTGTTGTAGGTGCGGCAGTTGTAGGTGCAGCTGTAGTCGCTGCTGCTGTTGTAGGTGCAGCAGTTGTAGGTGCAGCTGTCGTAGGCGCTGCTATTGTAGGTGCAGCAGTAGTCAGCTGTAGTCGGTGCTGCTGTTGTAGGTGCAGGAGTTGTAGGTGCAGCTGTCGTAGGTGCTGCAGTTGTAGGTGCAGCTGTGGTTGGGGCAGTCGCTGCAGCTGTTGTAGGTGCAGCAGCTGTTGTAGGTGCAGCTGTTGTCGGTGCTGCTGTTGTAGGTGCAGCAGTTGTGCAGCTGTTGTTGGTGTGGCTGTTGTAGGGGCAGCTGTTGTTGGTGCAGCTGTTGTAGGTGCAGGTGCTGCTGTTGTAGGTGCTGCTGTCGTGGGTGCAGCTGTGTCGGTGCTGTGTTGTAGGTGCAGCTGTCGTAGGTGCAGCAGTTGTAGGTGCAGCAGTAGTCGGTGCTGCTGTTGTAGGTGCAGCAGTTGTAGGTGCAGCTGTGCTGCTGTTGTAGGTGCAGCTGTCGTAGGCGCTGCTGTTGTAGGTGCGGCAGTTGTAGGTGCAGCTGTAGTCGGTGCTGCTGTTGTAGGTGCAGCAGTTGTAGGTGCAGCTGTCGTAGGTGCGGCAGTTGTAGGTGCAGCTGTAGTTGGTGCTGCTGTTGTAGGTGCAGCAGTAGTCGGTGCAGCAGTAGTCGGTGCTGCTGTTGTAGGTGCAGCAGTTGTAGCTGCAGCTGTGCAGCTGTCGTGCGCTGCTGTTGTAGGTGCGTAGTTGTGGTGCAGCTGTAGTAGGTGCTGCTGTTGTAGGTGCAGCAGTTGTAGGTGCAGCTGTCGTAGGTGCGGCAGTTGTAGGTGCTGTAGTCGCTGCTGCTGTTGTAGGTGCAGCAGTTGTAGGTGCTGCAACTGCTGTAGGTGCAGCAGTAGTCGGTGCAGCTGTTGTCGGTGCAGCTGTTGTAGGTGCTGCAGTTGTAGGTGCAGTTGTCGCTGCTGTGCAGCTGTTGTTGTAGGTGCAGCAGTTGTAGGTACAGCTGTAGTCGGTGCTGCTGTTGTAGGTGCAGCTGTTAGGTGCAGGTGCAGCTGTTGTAGGTGCTGCAGTTGTAGGTGCAGCTGTAGTCGCTGCTGCTTGTAGGTGCAGCTGTAGTCGGTGCTGCTGTTGTAGGTGCAGCAGTTGTAGGTGCAGCTGTAGTCGGTGCTGCTGTTGTAGGTGCAGCAGTTGTAGGTGCAGCTGTCGTAGGTTGTAGGTGCAGCTGTAGTTGGTGCTGCTGTGCAGCTAGTCGGTGCAGCAGTAGTCGGTGCTGCTGTTGTAGGTGCAGCAGTTGTAGGTGCAGCTGTCGTAGGTGCAGCTGTCGTAGGTGTAGCAGTAGTCAGTGCAGCTGTTGTAGGTGCAGCTGCCGTAGGTGCTGCAGTTGTAGGTGCTGCTGTTGTAGGTGCAGCAGTTGTAGCTGCAACTGTGTAGGTGCAGCAGTAGTCGGTGCAGCTGTAGTCGGTGCTGCTGTTGTAGGTGCAGCAGTTGTAGGTGCAGCTGTTGTAGGTGCGGCAGATGTAGGTGCAGCAGTGTCTGCAGCTGTTGTAGGTGCAGCTGTTGTAGGTGCAGCTGCTGGCGCTGCTGTAGGTGCAGCAGTTGTAGGTGCAGCTGTAGTCGGTGCTGCTGTTGTAGGTGCAGCAGTTGTAGGTGCAGCTGTCGTAGGTGCGGCAGTTGTAGGTGCAGCTGTTGTTGGTGCAGCTGCAGCTGTTGTAGGTGCAGCAGTTGTAGGACCCGCTCGGTGCCGCTGTTGTAGGTGCAGGTGCTACAGTTGTAGGTGCCGGTGCAGCTGTTGTAGGTGCAGCTGTTGTAGGTGCAGCTGTTGTAGGTGCAGCAGTAGGGTGCAACAGTAGTCTGCTGCTGTTGTAGGTGCAGCTGTCGTAGGCGCTGCTGTTGTAGGTGCGGCAGTTGTAGGTGCAGCTGTAGTCGGTGCTGCTGTTGTAGGTGCAGCAGTTGTCGGTGCTGCTGTTGTAGGTGCAGCAGTTGTAGGTGCAGCTGTAGTCGCTGCTGCTGTTGTAGGTGCAGCAGTTGTAGGTGCAGCTGTCGTAGGTGCAGCTGTTGTAGGTGCAGCAGTAGTCGGTGCAGCTGTTGTAGGTGCAGCTTGTCGCTGCAGCAGTTGTAGGTGCAGCTGTGTAGGTGCAGCTGTAGTCGCTGCTGCTGTTGTAGGTGCAGCAGTTGTAGGTGCAGCTGTTGTAGGTGCAGCAGTTGTAGGTGCAGCAGTTGTAGGTGCAGCTGTAGTCGGTGCTGCTGTTGTAGGTGCAGTTGTAGGTGCAGCTGTCGTAGGTGCAGCTGTGGTAGGTGCAGCTGTCGTAGGTGCAGCAGTTCGATAGGTAGTCGGTGATTCTATTGTAGGTCAGCAGTAGTCTGCTGTTGTTGTAGGTGCAGCAGTTGTAGCTGCAACTGTTGTAGGTGCGGCAGTTGTAGGTGCAGCAGTAGTCGATGCAGCTGTTGTAGGTACGGCAGTTGTAGGTGCAGCAGTAGTCGGTGCAGCTGTCGTAGATGCAGCAGTAATCGGTGCTACTGTAGTCGGTGCTGCTGTTGTAGGTGCAGCAGTTGTAGGTGCAGCTGTTGTAGGTGCAGTTGTAGGTGCAGCAGTAGTCGGTGCAGCTGTTGTAGGTGCAGCAGTTGTAGGTGCAGCTGTTGTAGGTGCGGGAGTTGTAGGTGCAGCAGTTGTAGGTGCAGCTGTAGTCTGTGCTGCTGTTGTAGGTACAGCAGTTGTAGGTGCAGCTGTCGTAGGTGCAGCTGTCGTAGGTGCAGCTGTCGTAGGTGCGGCAGTTGTAGGTAAAGCTGTTGTCGGTGCAGCAGTAGTCGGTGCTGCTGTTGTAGGTGCAGCAGTTGTAGCTGCAGCAGTAGTCGGTGCTGCTGTTGTAGGTGCAGCAGTAGTCGGTGCAGCTGTAGTCGGTGCTGCTGTTGTAGGTGCAGCAGTAGTCGGTGCTGCTGTTGTAGGTGCAGCAGTTGTAGCTGCAGCAGTTGTAGGTGCAGCTGTCGTAGGTGCGGTAGTTGTAGGTGCAGCTGTTGTAGGTGCGGCTGTTGTAGGTGCAGCAGTTGTAGGTGCAGCTGTAGTCGTGCTGCTGTTGTAGGTGCAGCAGTTGTAGGTGCAGCTGTCGTAGGTGCAGCTGTCGTAGGTGCTGTAGGTGCAGCTTGTAGGTGCAGCAGTAGTCGGTGTGCTGTTGTAGGTGCAGCAGTGTCGTAGGTGCTGCTGTTGAAGGTGCAGTTGTAGCTGCAGCAGTAGTCGGTGGTGCTGTTGTAGGTGCAGCTGTTGCAGCAGTAGTCGGTGCAGCTGTTGTAGGTGCAGCAGTTGTAGGTGCAGCAGTTGTAGGTGCAGCTGTCGTAGGTGCGGTAGTTGTAGGTGCAGCTGTCGTAGGTGCTGCTGTTGTAGGTGCAGCAGTTGTAGGTGCAGCTGTTGTAGGTGCGGGAGTTGTAGGTGCAGCAGTTGTAGGTGCAGCTGTCGTAGGTGCGGTAGTTGGGTGCAGCTGTTGTAGGTGCTGCTGTTGTAGGTGCAGCAGTTGTAGGCAGCTGTTGTAGGTGCGGGAGTTGTAGGTGCAGCAGTTGTAGGTGCAGCTGTAGTCTGTGCTGCTGTTGTAGGTACAGCAGTTGTAGGTGCAGCTGTTGTAGGTGCAGCTGTCGTAGGTGCAGCTGTTGTAGGTGCAGCAGTAGTCGGTGCAGCTGTAGTCGGTGCTTCTGTTGTAGGTGCAGCAGTAGTCGTTGCTGTTGTTGTAGGTGCAGCAGTTGTAGCTGCAACTGCAGCTGTCGTAGATGCAGCAGTAGTCGGTGTAGCTGTTGTAGGTGCAGCAGTTGTAGGTGCAGCTGTCGTAGGTGCAGCAGTTGCAGGTGCAGCTGTAGTCGCTGCTGCTGTTGTAGGTGCAGCAGTAGTCGGTGCAGCAGTAGTCGGTGCTGCTGTTGTAGGTGCAGCAGTTGTAGCTGCAGCTGTTGTAGGTGCAGCTGTCGTAGGTGCAGCAGTAGTCGGTGCAGCTGTAGTCGGTGCTGCTGTTGTAGGTGCAGCTGTTGTAGGTGCAGCAGTTGTAGCTGCAGCTGTTGTAGGTGTGGCAGTTGCAGGTGCAGCAGTGCAGTCGGTGCTGCTGTTGTAGGTGCAGCTCAGGTGTAGCTGCAGCTGTTGTAGGTGCAGCTGTTGTAGGTGCAGCTAGTCGGTGCAGCTGCAGCTGTCGTAGTTGTAGGTGCAGCAGTTGTAGGTGCAGCTGTTGCTGTTGTAGGTGCAGCAGTTGTAGGTGCAGCTGTAGTCGGTGCTGCTGTTGTAGGTGCAGCAGTTGTAGGTGCAGCTGTTGTAGGTGCAGCTGTTGTAGGTGCAGCTGTCGTTGGTGCAGCAGTAGTCGGTGCAGCTGTAGTCGGTGCTGTTGTAGGTGCAGCTGTAGCTGCAACTGTTGTAGGTGCAGCTGTCGTGCAGCAGTAGTCGGTGTAGCTGTTGTAGGTGCAGCTGTTGTAGGTGCAGCTGTCGTAGGTGCGGCAGTTGTGCAGCTGTGTCGCTGCTGCTGTTGTAGGTGCAGCAGTGTCGGTGCAGCAGTAGTCGGTGCTGCTGTTGTAGGTGCAGCAGTTGTAGCTGCAGTTGTAGGTGCAGCTGTCGTAGGTGCAGCAGTAGTAGGTGCAGCTGTAGTCGGTGCTGCTGTTGTAGGTGCAGCTGTTGTAGGTGCAGCTGTTGTAGGTGCAGCTGTTGTTGCAGGTGCAGCAGTAGTCGCTGCAGCTGTTGTAGGTGCAGCTGTTGTAGGTGCAGCAGTTGTAGCTGCAGCTGTTGTAGGTGCAGCTGTCGTAGGTGCAGCAGTAGTCGGTGCAGCTGTTGTAGGTGCAGCTGTCGTAGATGCGTGCTGCTGTTGTAGGTGCAGCAGTTGTAGGTGCAGCTGTGTAGGTGTTGCAGGTGCAGCTGTAGTCGCTGCTGCTGTTGTAGGTGCAGCAGTAGTCGGTGTAGCAGTAGTCGGTGCTGCTGTTGTAGGTGCTGCTGTTGTAGGTGCAGCTGTCGGTGCAGCAGTAGCGGTGCTGCTGTTGTAGGTGCAGCAGTAGTCGGTGCTGCTGTTGTAGGTGCAGCAGTTGTAGCTGCAGCAGTTGTAGGTGCGGCTGTCGTAGGTGCGGTAGTTGTAGGTGCAGCTGTTGTTGTTGTAGGTGCAGCAGTTGTAGGTGCAGCTGTAGTCTGTGCTGCTGTTGTAGTTGTAGGTGCAGCTGCGTAGGTTGTTGTAGGTGCAGTTGTAGGTACAGTTGTAGGTGCAGCTGTCGTAGGTGCAGCTGTCGCGCAGCAGTAGTCGGTGCAGCTGTAGTCGGTGCTTCTGTTGTAGGTGCAGCAGTAGTCGGTGCTGCTGTGTAGGTGCAGCTGTTGTAGGTGCAGCTGTTGTAGGTGCAGCAGTTGTAGCTGCAGCTGTTGTAGGTGCAGCTGTCGTAGGTGCAGCAGTAGTCGTGCAGCTGTTGTAGGTGCAGCTGTCGTAGGTGCGGCAGTTGTAGGTGCTGCTGTTGTAGGTGCAGCAGTTGTAGCTGCAACTGTTGTAGGTGCAGCTGTTGTAGGTGCAGCAGTAGTCGGTGCAGGTGTAGTCGGTGCTGCTGTTGTAGGTGCAGCAGTTGTAGGTGCAGCTGTTGTAGGTGCAGCTGATGTAGGTGCAGCAGTAGTCGGTGCAGCTGTTGTAGGTGCAGCTGTTGTTGTAGGTGCAGCTGTCGTAGTCGGTCCTGCTGTGGTAGGTACAGCAGTTGTAGGTGCAGCAGGTGCAGTGTGTAGGTGCAGCTGTAGTCGGTGCAGCTGTTGCTGCTGTTGTAGGTGCAGCAGTTGTAGGTGCAGCTGTTGTAGGTGCAGCTGTTGTGCAGGTTGTAGGTGCAGGCAGCTGTAGGTGCAGCTGTAGCTAGCAGTTGTAGGTGCAGCTGTTGTAGCAGCTGTCGGTGCTGCTGTTGTAGGGTGCAGCAGTTGGTTGAAGGTGCAGCAGTTGTAGGACCAGCTGTTGTAGGTGCAGCTGTCGGTGTAGGGTGCTGCTGTTGTAGGTAGCCAGCTGTTGTAGGTGCAGCTGTTGTAGGTGCCGCTGTTGTAGGTGCAGCTGTTGTAGGTGCTGTAGGTTCAGTTGTAGGTGCAGCTGTTGTTGGTGCAGCTGTTGTAGGTGCAGCAGTTGTAGCTGCAGCTGTGTTGTAGGTACAGCAGTTGTAGGTGCAGCTGTTGTAGGTGCAGCAGTTGTCGGTGCAGCAGTAGTCGGTGTGCTGCTGTTGTAGGTGCAGCAGTAGTCGGTGCTGTTGTGTAGGTGCAGCAGTGTAGTTGCAGGTTGTAGGTGCTGCTGTTGTGCAGGTAGTCGGTGCAGTTGTAGGTGCAGCAGTTGTAGGTGCAGCTGTAGTGCAGGTGCAGCTGTAGTCGCTGTTGTAGGTGCAGCTGTTGTAGGTGCAGCTGTTGTAGGTGCAGCAGTTGTCGGTGCAGCTGTAGTCGGTGCTGCTGTTCTAGGTGCAGTTGTAGGTGCAGCAGTTGTAGCTGCAGCTGTGCTGCTGTGGCAGTTGTAGGTGCAGCAGTTGTAGGTGCAGCAGTTGCTGCTGTTGTAGGTGCAGCTGTTGTAGGTGCAGCAGTTGTAGCTGCAGCTGTTGTAGGTGCAGCTGTCGTAGGTGCAGCTGTTGTAGGTGCAGCTGTTGTAGGTGCAGCAGTTGTAGGTGCAGCTGTTGTAGGTGCAGCTGTGTAGGTGCAGCAGTTGTAGGTGCAGCTGTAGTCGCTGCTGGTGTAGCTGCAACTGTTGTAGGTGCAGCAGTTGTAGGTGCAGCAGTAGTCGGTGTAGTCGGTGCTGCTGTTGTAGGTGCAGCAGTAGTCGGTGCAGTAGTAGTCGGTGCAGCAGTTGTAGCTGCAACTGTTGTAGGTGCAGCTGTCGTAGGTGCAGCAGTAGTCAGTGCAGGTGTAGTCGGTGCAGCTGTTGTAGGTGCAGCAGTATGCAGCAGTAGTCGGTCCTGCTGTTGTAGGTGCCGCAGTTGTAGGTGCAGCTGTCGTAGGTGCAGCTGTAGTCGTTTCAGGTAGTCGGTGCTGCTGTTGTAGGTTGTAGGTGCAGCAGTAGTCGGTGCTGCAGTTGTTGGTGCCGCAGTTGTAGTTGTAGGTGCAGCTGTCGTCGGTGCTGCTGTTGTAGGTGCAGCAGTTGTAGCTGCAGCTGTCGTAGGTGCAGCTGTTGTCGGTGTAGCTGTTGTAGGTGCCGCAGTTGTAGGTGCAGCTGTCGTAGGTGCAACAGTTGTTGTAGGTGCAGTGGTGCAGCAGTAGTCGGTGCAGCTGTTGTAGGTGCAGCTGTAGTCGGTGCTGCTGTTGTAGGTGCAGCAGTTGTAGGTGCAGCTGTAGTCGGTGCTGCTGTTGTAGGTGCAGCAGTTGTAGCTGCAGCTGTTGTAGGTGCAGCTGTTGCAGGTGCAGCAGTAGTCGGTGCAGCTGTAGTGGTGCTGGTTGTAGGTGCAGCAGTTGTAGGTGCAGCTGTTGTAGCAGTTGTGTGTTGTAGGTGCAGCTGTCGTAGGTGCAGCAGTGCAGCAGGTAGTCGGTGCAGCTGTTGTAGTGCAGCTGGTGCTGGCTTGTAGGTAGGTAGTCGCTGCTTGTAGGTGCAGCAGTTGTAGCTGCAACTGTTGTAGGTGCAGCTGTTGTAGGTGCAGGTGTAGTCGGTGCTGCTGTTGTAGGTGCAGCAGTAGTCGTGCAGTAGTAGTCGGTGCAGCAGTTGTAGCTGCAACTGTTGTAGGTGCAGCTGTCGTAGGTGCAGCAGTAGTCAGTGCAGGTGTCGGTGCTGCTGTTGTAGGTGCAGCAGTATTCGGTGCAGCAGTAGTCGGTCCTGCTGTTGTAGGTGCCGCAGTTGTAGGTGCAGCTGTCGTAGGTGTGGCAGTAGTCGTTTCAGCTGTAGTCGGTGTGGCTGTAGGTGTAGGTAGGTGCAGCAGTAGTCGGTGCTGCAGTTGTTGGTGCCGCAGTTGTAGGTGCAGCAGTTGTAGGTGCAGCTGTAGTCGGTGCTGCTGTTGTATGTGCAGCAGTTGTAGCTGCAGCTGTTGTAGGTGCAGCTGTTGTAGGTGCAGTAGTAGTCGGTGCTGCAGTTGTTGGTGCAGCAGTAGTCATTGTAGCTGTTGTAGGTGCAGCAGTTGCTGTCGTAGGTGCAGCTGTTGTAGGTGCAGCAGTTGCAGGGTGCAGTTGCAGGTGCAGCTGTCGCTGCTGCTGTTGTAGGTGCAGCAGTTGTAGCTTCAGCTGGTGCAGCAGTAGTTGGTGCTGCTGTTGTAGGTGCAGCAGTTGTAACTGCAGCAGTTGTAGGTGCAGGTGCAGCTGCAGCTGTAGGTGCAGGTGCAGTAGTCGGTGCAGCTGTTGGTGCCGCAGTTGGTGCTGCTGTTGTAGGTGCAGCAGTAGTCGTAGGTGCAGCAGCAGTTGTAGCTGCAGCTGTTGTAGGTGTGGCAGTTGCAGGTGCAGCAGTAGTCGGTGCAGCTGTAGTCGGTGCTGCTGTTGTAGGTGCAGCTGTTGTAGGTGCAGCAGTTGTAGCTGCAGCTGTTGTAGGTGCAGCTGTCGTAGGTGCAGCAGTAGTCGGTGCAGCAGTAGTGCAGGTTGTTGCTATTGTAGGTGCTGCTGTTGTAGGTGCAGCAGTAGTCGGTGCTGCTGTTGTAGGTGCAGCAGTTGTGCAGCAGTAGTCGGTGCTGCTGTTGTAGGTAGTTGTAGGTGCAGCTGTCGTAGGTGCGGCAGTTTGCAGCTGTATGCAGCTGTTGTAGGTGCAGTGCAGCTGTCGCAGTTGTAGGTGCAGCAGTAGGTGGTGGTGCTGCTGTTGTATGTGCAGCAGTAGTCGGTCCTGCTGTCATAGGTGCAGCAGTTGTAGGTGCAGCAGTTGTAGGTGCAGCAGTTGTAGGTGCAGCTGTCAGTCGGTGCGGCAGTTGTAGGTGCAGCTGTTGTAGGTCAGTGCTGGTGCAGCTGTAGTCGGTGTAGCTGCTGTTGTAGGTGCAGCAGTTGTAGGTGCAGCTGTCATAGGTGCGCTGCTGATGTAGGTGCAGCTGTAGTCGGTGCTGCTGTTGTAGGTGCAGCAGTAGGTGCAGCAGTAGCTCGTGTGCAGCTGTCGTAGGTGCAGCAGTAGTCGGTGCAGCTGTTGTAGGTGCAGCAGTTGTAGGTGCAGCTGTCGTACATGCGGCAGTTGTAGTTGCAGCTGTTGTAGGTGCAGTAGGTGTAGTCTGCTGCTGTTGTAGGTGCAGCAGTTGTAGGTGCAGCAGTTGTAGGTGCAGCAGCTGTAGGTGCAGCTGTAGTCGGTGCTGCTGTTGTAGGTGCAGCTGTTGTAGGTGCAGCAGTTGTAGCTGCAGCTGTTGTAGGTGCAGCTGTCGTAGGTGCAGCAGTTGTAGGTGCAGCTGTCGTAGGCGCCGCTGTTGTAGGTGCAGCAGTTGTAGGTGCTGCTGTTGTAGGTGCAGCAGTAGTCGGTGCTGCAGTTGTTGGTGCTGCTGTCGTGGTTTGTGCAGTCGTAGGTGCTGCAGCTATTATAAAATATAACATTCAAAAGGATTAAGAAAGCACAGACTACCTAAGACTCATTTTGATTCATAGCTGATACTAGACTGATGTGTGTGTTGTGAAAGAAACATTCGATGAAGTGCAGGCAATCTGCTTAACATCACTCAGCTTACCAATTATAATCAGGAAAATTGATATGATCCGTCCGACATCCATCCTTTTTCTTTTGAATCTCTATAAATTGAACAATACAGGGACTTAGTCACAGAGGCAGCATGTTGAAAGTGATTTTGCAACAGTTTTCACTATAATTACTGTTTAAGTTGCGCTCAGTATTCCACCTTCAAATTTCAGTATTTAGTACAGCAGTAATTTAAGTTTTTTAAAACAACATTCAAATGGAAATGTTACATTTTTCATTCAAAAACAGCGATAAATCATTATTCGTCCACCTCATAACAATCCTCACCTTGAACCATGTAGATTTTATTCTTTGATACAAAGGATAAAATATAACACAATTTTTAAACATCTACAATCAGAATTTGATTATAGGAAGTTTGTGTTTGTAACTAAAGCAGTGCATTATTTACAATACTAAGAAAAGAAGAAAAATGCATGTGCCATAAATGAAGGAAGGAATTTTAAATATATAGACACATAATGTCTAATGCAATGAAAAGCATGAACATTTCCTAAAAGTAGAGCAGAGGTTATTATTAAGATGCATTGGTACTAAACATAAAATATATAAACATACAATTATTAAACAGAAACATGCATACCTTCTCTCGTTCTCTCTCTTTCTCACACATGCACAGTGTAAAAATTTACAGAAATCTATGTATTGACTTAAAAATGTACTCACCGAAATTAAAAAGAAATGAGATGAGAAGTTCTAAATGTCCCTTTCTATCTGCTTTCGATGTTTAAAACTATTTCAGTGTCTATGAATTTAGTCCACTTCACGCCTGTGATATTGCAAACCTTACATGTTATGTGATGGTCTACATCTAACAAGGCCTTTATACTGAAGGGCTAATGACGTGACTCATTGCAACACAAGTTGATAAGAATCTCATTGACCAAAACCAAACCGTGGTAAATGATATTAGTTGTCACTTTGTTAGTTTCTTGGCTTAGTGTCCCGGCACATTCCCTCCTTTTGTCCTGTGAAACAAGTTGCTGGTGCATTCCACCTTCATAAATGGAGAGGGAAGTTCCACAAATATGACAGTCGGTGAGAACAAACAAAATAATATATATTCATTGGATGAATTATACATACATATATATGCCACAATACAGTTAAAGTACAAAACAATAATGTTCATATGGACACATTAAAAAAAAAAAAAAAGCTTTGTTTCCTAATATGTTTCTTAGTAGGTGACAGTTCATTACATATCTATGTTCAAGCAAGAAGTCCCCATATTTAATACATGGTTAATATCAACTGGTATTCTTCAACTGGCTCTTTAAGACTTTTCAAGGCCTGCAGATACCAAGTTACACTGCCATTTTTTGAACATTCAGATGTTTCAAAAGTGGATTGAGTATTTTAATTTTAACCTTACAACTTTGAGACACAGCCAGTGATTTGTTTATCATGATAATTATTTTATATTCATTTTCCACTTGCAGTCGAGGTTAAAGATGAACATGTATGCAACAACTTCAGGTTTTCTGCTTCATGTTTATGTCAGGTTGCATAGCTTTTAGTTTCAGTGACGTCTTTGGCTTCATAGTCAATCCCTTTGTGATTTTTGAATTGCATTTCCTCATAATCACCCGTCAATTAAACAGTGTTGACAATCGTTAGACTTACATGTTGATTCATGCCAGATTAGTGTTGTCTCCTATTTCCAAAACTTCACCATAACAATTCTAATGAAAATAAATGAAACCTAAAGAAACTACGATGTAGGTCACTATTAGACATTTTATACTACCGTCATATGTGAAAAAGTCCTGATATTAAGCGCTGGAAACATAAAATTGAAGACACCGATGTTTTTGTTTTTGTATTTTTTGGCTCTGGTGTGCCAGGGGTATTCTTGCCTGATATCAGACAGAATTGTCAATTCATTTCAAGTCGAGGTTTGGGGTTTTGCTCGATGATGCGGGTGAATTTAAAGGTGTGGAGCCAGGCAAGGGGTATTGGGCAATACCAGAAAGATCACATCGTCTCCACTGTCAACAGTGTTCTGTGTGGTCGTGACCTTGGAAGTCAATTCTTCCCTAAGAACACAAGTCCGTTCTTTGCAAACTTGGGTTTGAGAACCGCCTCAAGTGCGGCTGGCCCAATATGGTCATTCATGTACTCACTTACTACCCTCTGTTTCTATAGAAACTACATCTGTTTGACTTTGAAAAAAAAGTTTAAGATGGGATTCGTTCAGTGTCACGCTAAGGACTCAGAAAGGTGAGAAAGGTGCATTTAGATGAAAGAAATCATATAAATGATATAAAATTTCCACCTTCAAATTTCAGTATTTAGTACAGCAGTAATTTAAGTTTTTTAAAACATTCAAATGGAAATGTTACATTTTTCATCCAAAAACAGCGATAAATCATTATTCGTCCACCTCATAACAATCCTCACCTTGAACCATGTAGATTTTATTCTTTGATACAAAGGATAAAATATAACAATTTTTAAACATCTACAATCAGAATTTGATTATAGGAAGCTTGTGTTTGTAACTAAAGCAGTGCATTATTTACAATACTAAGAAAAGAAGAAAAATGCATGTGCCATAAATGAAGGAAGGAATTTTAAATATATAGACACATAATGTCTAATGCAATGAAAAGCATGAACATTTCCTAAAAGTAGAGCAGAGGTTATTATTAAGATGCATTGGTACTAAACATAAAATATATAAACATACAATTATTAAACAGAAACATGCATACCTTCTCTCGTTCTCTCTCTTTCTCACACATGCACAGTGTAAAAATTTACAGAAATCTATGTATTGACTTAAAAATGTACTCACCGAAATTAAAAAGAAATGAGATGAGAAGTTCTAAATTTCCCTTTCTATCTGCTTTCGATGTTTAAAACTATTTCAGTGTCTATGAATTTAGTCCACTTCACGCCTGTGATATTGCAAACCTTACATGTTATGTGATGGTCTACATCTAACAAGGCCTTTATACTGAAGGGCTAATGACGTGACTCATTGCAACATTATTCAGATAAGTTGATAAGAATCTCATTGACCAAAACCAAACCATGGTAAACGATCATTAGTTGTCACTTTGTCAGTTTCTTGGCTTAGTGTCCCGGCACATTCCCTCCTTTGTCCAGTGAAACAAGTTGCTGGTGCATTCCACCTTCATAAATGTAAAGGGAAGTTCCACAAATATGACAGTCGGTGAGAACAAACAAAAAAATATAGATTCATTGGATGAATTATACATACATATATATGCCACAATACAGTTAAAGTACAAAACAATAATGTTCATATGGACACATTTAAAAAAAAAAAAGCTTTGTTTCCTAATATGTTTCTTAGTAGGTGACAGTTCATTACATATCTATGTTCAAGCAAGAAGTCCCCATATTAAATACATGGTTAATATCAACTGGTATTCTTCAACTGGCTCTTTAAGACTTTTCAAGGCCTGCAGATACCAAGTTACACTGCCATTTTTTGAACATTCAGATGTTTCAAAAGTGGATTGAGTATTTTAATTTTAACCTTACAACTTTGAGACACAGCCAGTGATTTGTTTATCATAATTATTTTATATTCATTTTCCACTTGCAGTCGAGGTTAAAGATGAACATGTATGCAACAACTTCAGGTTTTCTGCTTCATGTTTATGTCAGGTTGCATAGCTTTTAGTTTCAGTGACGTCTTTGGCTTCATAGTCAATCCCTTTGTGGTTTTTGCATTGCATTTCCTCATAATCACCCTTCACTTAAACAGTGTTGACAATCGTTAGACTTACATGTTGATTCATGCCAGATTAGTGTTGTCTCCTATTTCCAAAACTTAACCATAACAATTCTAATGAAAATAAATGAAACCTAAATATACTATGATGCAGGTCACTACTAGATGTTTTATACTACCGTCATATGTGAAAAAGTCCTGACATTAAGCGCTGGAAACATAAAATTGAAGACACTGATGTTTTTGTTTTCTTTCAATTTATTTGAAATTTTGTGTGACTACAAAGGAACATAGATAAATCAAATATTTCACAACATTTAACAAAACTTTAATGTAGGAAATAAAATTGGAGATTCAAGAGTTCTTATGAACATTTAAAAATCACTTTAGAAGCCTGTTTATCTTTGTGTAATTTCTCCATTTAAGAAGACCAACTGTACAGAGAAAATTTCATGTTTTTTTATTCTGTTCTGATTTTTAAACTAAATAAACGTCCTTGTTGTGTAGTTACAATGCTCAGTATCTATCCAGAATATTTGTGTGTAAATACAATATAAGAGCAGATGACAAATGTCTTTTTTCTAGTCCATAGAAATCACAAGATTATTCAATTTACAGTCTAACCCTCTCCAACACATTTTTACTGGATATATATAAATTCTCAAACTAATCAGCCTCTCGGGCAAATCGTTTGTTAATATATATAAAAAAGATGCTTTCACAATGAATTAATCTTTCTTTACAATTTAAATCTAAAAACATAATTTCAAGTTCTAAAGCTCAATACTTTAATCAATACAGTTTACAAACAAAACAAAAGAACTCTTCAAAACAGTGGTGTAGATTTTGCAACAGGTGATAAGGTTTCTCAGTCAGTTGTGCCACTGAATATTACCTACCAACGTTTTAACCATCTTATCATTTTATCATTAACCAATACACGGCAAATTGCCATGTTTGAGTGTCTTCTGCAAGGAACCAAAGTGAATGATTACATAAATACACTTGGTATAAATAAGAAAATTAACGGTGCATGATTTTCAGATATATGTATACCATTATCTTTTTTATATATATATATATATATATATATATATATATAAAAATATAATAACTTAATTCAGACAGTGGTTTAATGGTGTTACTTTCCTGTGTGGCTAGTTTTACTTGTTTGGCAAACTAGCCAAAACAAGACAGCATTATTAACTGTCATTATGTTAAATATTGCTAAAGCTCAGTGCTCACAAAAGCAAAAGTAATTTTAATCGTAAGAGCGCAATTATTTTCCGACATCCCAGGGCTTACGATTATATTGTTAAGATTATTATTATAGTAATAATTCAAATGGATCTGGTGCTTAAAGTTGGCTTTGTCGTTTCGTCCCGGCAATGATTCTGGACATTCCCACAGAGAAACATATTTAGTTAGACAGACAAATATCCTCTGTCATTAAAGTGTCCACTTATTTCAAATTATTAATTTGATAGTAAGTTCATCCGAAGTCTTCCACTACAAGATTCTTAGATATTTACTGACAAGTCATACCATTGATGGAAATTCAGCACTAATGCTATTGTTGGCTTGACAGTAGCCAAGACAACACTACCAGGCAGGATGCGGTGATGAGACGGTGATGAGACTGATCTTGTGGCTTACTCCATTTGATGCAGTTGTAGGTGCTGCAGTAGTGGGAGCAGCTGTTGTAGGTGCCGCTGTTGTAGGTGCGGCAGTCGTAGGTTCGGCTGTTGATGGTGCGGCAGTGAAACAAGCCATTAGTTTGACAAACATTTGTAAAACCTTTGAAGTTTTTGATGAAGTAGCACTTAGTTTGCTTACCTGTGGCTTCCACACTTATGGATACGGTTTCAATGTCAGCTGTTGTAGGTGCAGCAGTTGTTGGTGCAGCTGTTGTAGGTGCAGCGGTTGTGCGGGATGATAGAGTTGCAATGCTCTAATCTGTGCCTTTTCCTCTTCCTGTGTCGCTGATGAGCAGTAAAAATAACGTTTTCTCCCGATGGGGACCAAGGAGTAACAGTTGATGGTAAGTGGTCGAAGGAAGAGGGGGAAAACGCTGGTTTTGTCATGTAAATATTACATTCATATGTATAAAAGCACACATACAAATCTCAAACACAGTATATTTTGTCTATGCTTTCACATCACACTATCACTGTGCACATTGCGGTAAATGATTATAAGTTCTCTTAGAAGGTCAAATACTCCGGACAGGGCATTCTAGTGCCTGGCTGTACGATGGAAAAGAACAGAGACACTTAAAGAAGGAATGTGCTTTTACTGCAGAGAAACCAGATAACAGAGGCCCTTTTTACGACCAACTGATGAGACCCTCAGAAAGTCTAAAAGTCTAAACCAAGAGCCGCCTCTCTCTTTTTTGGACCTATCATATTCAACTCATGAAACATATATAACATGATGCGCACTCTGTATAAGGGCCTTTTAGTTGCTGAACTTCTCAGTACTGCTAGGCCCGTGCACGTATAACTGCTGGGCGATATACTCCTGTTATCCTACAATAAATGTCACATTTGTTTTAAGACGAATCTGGTGTAGAAGTCTCTCTTGTTTTCCACTCAACAAATTGGTAGCAGAGGATGGTTGCAAAAGATCAGTGAGAGAGTGGACAAGAACAAAACTCGTTTCTATTGAAAATCCAGACGGTGGACGCGGACCAAGGGTCCTCGCAGAGCCAGGAGCCATTCTTCTCACCTCGGGAACCTGATCAACCAGCGCTGTAAACAAAGGTATGCAGAAACCTATTTCAGTAAATTCTGCATATTGTCGATAGTAAAACCAAATTTGATCAGAAGTACTGAGTGTGAGTATGAATCGTTCATAAATTGCTAAAATCGATTGAAAAAAAAAAAAAAGAATACATTGTAAAGGATAACAGGACTGTCGTGGTAGCAGTGGTGATGGGAAAATGCAATAAAAATAAATGCCATAGAGTGTACACATGAGTGAATGGATCTAACAGAAATCGAGAATTGTGAAAGGGAATAAGTGTTCAGAGTGTACACCGAGTAGGTTCAAAGGCTGTTCTGATCGCGTGGCTCGGGTGAATTCCATACACACTGATTGTTCACGGCCTGCGAACCGAATTCCGGGCCACTCTGTTCGCTTGTTTTTCTGGAACAAGTTGAGATTTGGATCACGTAGAAGTATGATGTAAAATGCGCAAGAGTTGAAAAAAAAAAAAAAAAAAATGCGCAAGAATTGAAAAAAAAAAAAAAAAGCCGCTTTGATATTTCCCCTTGGGACCTAGTTTGTTCAAGGCGCGTGTTGTAAAAAAGTTCCAAAGTGTTAACACGTGAGTAATTGTTAAACAGGCAGTGTATATTAAAGTAATGGCAAGTCATGGTTAAGAACCATTGGACATAAAATGCGCAAGAGTTGAAAAAAAAAAAAAAAAAAAAAAAAAAAAGCCGCTTTGATAACCTAAAGGCGCGTGTTGTAAAAAAGTTCCAAAGTGTTAACACGCAGGCAGTTTGAATATTTCCCCTTGGGACCTAGTTTGTTCAAAGCGCGTGTTGTAAAAAAGTTCCAAAGTGTTAACACGTGAGTAATTGTTAAACAGGCAGTGTATATCAAGTCATGGTTAAGAACCATTGGACAGTAATGGCTGGTGCCGCTTTAATATTTCCCCTTGGGACCTAGTTTGTTCAAAGCGCGTGTTGTAAAAAAGTTCCAAAGTGTTAACACGTGAGTAATTGTTAAACAGGCAGTGTATATTAAAGTAATGGCAAGTCATGGTTAAGAACCATTGGACATAAAATGCGCAAGAGTTGAAAAAAAAAAAAAAAAAAAGCCGCTTTGATATTTCCCCTTGGGACCTAGTTTGTTCAAGGCGCGTGTTGTAAAAAAGTTCCAAAGTGTTAACACGTGAGTAATTGTTAAACAGGCAGTGTATATCAAGAGTAATGGCTGGTGCCGCTTTAATATTTCCCCTTGGGACCTAGTTTGTTCAAAGCGCGTGTCGTAAAAAAGTTCCAAAGTGTTAACACGTGAGTAATTGTTAAACAGGCAGTGTATATCAAGAGTAATGGCTGGTGCCGCTTTAATATTTCCCCTTGGGACCTAGTTTGTTCAAAGCGCGTGTTGTAAAAAAGTTCCAAAGTGTTAACACGTGAGTAATTGTTAAACAGGCAGTGTATATCAAGAGTAATGGCTGGTTGAAGGAAAAAAAAAAAAGCCGCTTTGATATTTCCCCTCGGGACCCAGTTTGTTCAAGGCGCGTGTTGTAAAAAAGTTCCAGAGTGTTAACACGTGAGTAATTGTTAAACTGAGGCAGTGTATATTAAGAGTAATGGCTAGTCATGGTTAAGGACCATTGGACATATGAGATAAATGAGATAGACCCAGAAGAAGAAGGAGCGGCGATTCACCAGACCCGTGAATTGATAGGATTTGATATAGAGAATTGGCAAAGCGAACAATCACAAGCATCAGACACAAGTCCTGCACCCAACACTGACCACTGACAAACACTCACACATCTCAATAAAAAAAAATAAAAAAAAAAGGAGAGAAGAGCAGCAGGCAGAGGAAGAAGGTGGGGGCTGAGTAGCGCTTTGAACTAGCTAGAGGTAGGCGGAGCAGTGAGGAAGAAGGTTGAACAGAGAGATATAAGGAAGTGACAGACAAGGATAGAATGGCTGAGGCAGGAGAGCCAACTAGTGGAAGTTATGTGGAACAGTTGACAAAAGATCTAGAGGAAAGAGTTGGAAGATTGTGGGGAAAAGGACAGTGGAAGACAGATAAAAAGGTATGGGAGGATGTGAAAAGAAGATGGACGGATAGAGGATGGCTCAACAGGTTACCGGAAGTCCCGACGATGACAAAAATACAGAAAATGAGGGAAGAGTTGGAAACCCGACGGGAAGAAGCGGAGAAAGCAGAAAAAGATGATAAAGGATGCCACCTTTTTACGAGCAAATTGAAAAAGGCCCGTAGAATGAAGCAAGAGGAAGAAAGGGTGGGAGATCTGGCAGCGACAATGTGCATGGCGACACGTGTGGACCTCCAAATGCCTGAGAAAAGGGGTTGGAATGCACTAATGGCTCCCGTGCGAAAGAGCGGAGAAGACAAAGGAGAAGAAAAAGAAAAACCAACAACCCTCTACCCGCCCCTCCCCGAGGAACCAGTGAAGTCGCCTCCCCATATTCCCCATCCACGGCCAGCGCCCCCAGCGGTGACGGAGCAGTACTACAAGCACCACTGTTGGCGGTACAGAGTGGCTGCTTAACAGGCACAGGACGACTACAGCTGGACCTGGAGCCTGGCAGCGCTATAATAGTGGACGAATTACCAAACAGCTCCTTGGGCCTAGGTGTACTCACAGAGCAGGTAGAGGCGTTGACGGAAAAAGTACACCTAATGGAAAGAGAGAGGAACAGAGGGGCAGGACCGGCAGAGGGTACACCACCGCCTCCAACTCGTGACTCCTCAAGAGAATCGAGTAGCGGAGGGGACGGGCAGCCTTCTCGCCAGCAATCAGGAGCTGAAAGAGGGGGGTGGAAAAAGGGGTTGTCTTGGTCAGCACCACCCCACCACCACCCACAGCCACTCCCTCCTTTCAGCCCACACCAACAGATGAAACAAGACACTCCAAAAGAAGAATGGGAGCGGAACCACTTCTATAACCCGCACATTGACTCAGAGTCCAACGAAGGACGTACTATACCTACATACGCTCTCACGCCACAGGAGAGGAAGCAACGAAGAATAGATCAACAGTGCACCACCCTCCTGGATGAAATCTCGATGCATGAACTCGGGCTACAGCTACATTCGGAGGACGATGAGGACGAGGAAGAAGGGGGAGTCATAGGAGAGCTCATCCATCCAGAACATCCTGGTCACTATCGAGTGGAAGGACTTCTGAAGGGAACAGTCGTAAGAAAACCACCACCACGCCGCTCATCCCGAATTGCTCAGCAGAAGAGGGAAATGGACCAAGATATGGCCACACACCACGCCGGCGCATACCCTCTCCGCCCAGCCACAGGGGGTCGACCAGGACTGCAGTTCATACCATTTAGCTTTGCTGACCTCACTAGTCTGATGCAGGCTCTGCCCTCCCTCCACTCAGGAGCAGACCCCTATGGGATCATATCCGGTACCATCAGCCTGTTTCCAAGACATCAGTATAGATTATACAGACATGGGAGCAGATAATGTAGTACAAGGAAAGAGATACATGTTGGTAATGGTAGACAGATTTTCAAGGTTGGTAGAAGCCCAGAGATGGAGGTCATATGCCACCTCTGGATGTGTGTCAGATTGAGATGTCTGACTATTTGCATGCACTAACATCTCTCACCACAGCTCTCTCTAACCAGGTTGTTCGAGCCCAGGCGATCGTCCCGGTGGAAGGAGAGCCATCAAAGGTAAAAGTAGGAGACTGGGTCAGGGTCAAAGTTCACAAACGAAAGTGGACTGACCCCAGGTGGACTGGACCGTATGAAGTGAAGGAAGTTACGTCACACTCGGTCCAGGTCAAAGGTAAATCAGGCGCTCCTTGGCACCACCTGACACATTGTGCCCCAGCTCCGACACCTGACAGGACACTGACAGAGGTCCGAACGATTTGAGAAATGCAGCGACAGCTGAGGAGGTGCCTGGGGGACCCTGACGAGCCCCCAGGGAGGCGGAGACCGTTCACCTGGAAAGGGAACAATGATGGGAAGACTAATCACAACGGCCCTCTCTAAAGAAAAGCAGCCACCACCCTATGGCCATTTCCCCTCCTAGATCGAGAAGGTAATGCAGCGAACCCCGACGAGGACGAGGATTCCGACAACGAAGGACAAAAGAATCAGTTCCGTCTTGAAATTGAAGATGAATGAATCATTAATAGAGAATTCACACCTAGCAGGTGTGAAAAGGGGGATTTGTCATGTAAATATTACATTCATATGTATAAAAGCACACATACAAATCTCAAACACAGTATATTTTGTCTATGCTTTCACATCACACTATCACTGTGCACATTGCGGTAAATGATTATAAGTTCTCTTAGAAGGTCAAATACTCCGGACAGGGCATTCTAGTGCCTGGCTGTACGATGGAAAAGAACAGAGACACTTAAAGAAGGAATGTGCTTTTACTGCAGAGAAACCAGATAACAGAGGCCCTTTTTACGACCAACTGATGAGACCCTCAGAAAGTCTAAAAGTCTAAACCAAGAGCCGCCTCTCTCTTTTTGGACCTATCATATTCAACTCATAAAACATATGATGCGCACTCTGTATAAGGGCCTTTTAGTTGCTGAACTTCACAGTACTGCTAGGCCTGTGCACGTATAACTGCTGGGCGATATACTCCTGTTATCCTACAATAAATGTCACATTTGTTTTAAGACGAATCTGGTGTAGAAGTCTCTCTTGTTTTCCACTCAACAGTTTAGAGAAAGAAAACTGTTTATTAACACAAAAAAGCTAATGGCAACAAAAGAACACTGCTCCGCAGAGAATCACACAAAGAGCGGGCTTACACTGAGCAGGCACGCACAGCTGTCAACTGAGCAGAGAAGGGCTGTCTCAGGCTCATTTCCTGGTCTTATACTGCTCAGGGGGCGGAGCTCAGTGAGCACACCTGCACTCACTCAAGCAATCACTGCAAGGCAGCCTGAAGAAAAGGGGAGATAACAGCATACCCATAACAAAATACAATCTCATAATGTAACAAGGACGCTTTCATCTCTTTTTATTTTATTTTTTTCATTCGTAAATGTTACAGAGAGAGCAGTGAAACACGAGACCGTTTTGGCAGCGAGATGAGCAACCCAGTAGCATTATCATAATAAAACTTGATAAGGTCTTCAAAGGCATTATTATTAATGAACTAATTCATAAGGCTGCAACTAGATCTAATGATTATTTCGCTCGCCTAATCTTTTGGTCCCTAAAATGGAAAAAAAAAATGTGTTAAAAAGGCCCATCACAAGCTCCTAGAGCAAATTGTGACTACTTAAGATGCTTTATTTATCCCGACAAAAGTTTTAAACAAAGTAACCAAAAAGCTGGCACTATAAGGCAAAGTAAAGAAATATATTTTCAAATTTAAGCACAGAACCAGAACGTTCGTGGCGTCCTTCCTTAAAAATGACTTAAAGATGATCAAAATCGATCAACTCCCAAATTTATTGGCTTTTCTGCAGAAGAAGAAGATTTATGGTAAAGATTATCTAAATGTCGTTGCCTTAAGTCTTTAACAACATATCTGACTATTAAAATGCTTCTTATTTGTGAGAGCAATTTCAGAAAAGGAAAAATTATTGTTGCTGGTTTTTACTTTAAGGTGATTTAATAATAATGTGTCTCACGGGCTGTTTGGTGGTGTTTGAATAGATAGAAGAATCTCAAAGACTAAGTTAACTTTGAACCCCTCCCAGTTCTCTTTCTTAACAAACCTGGATTCACTAACACAGAAAAAGCTGAAGCTCATTGGTAGACATTAAACATTCCCTGATACACTTTCTCTTTTCCCACCAAAATTGCAAAACATGACACGAGAGACAGTTTTAATTCTTCAAAGATTTTGTATTCTGATCATTGTAAAGTTTCTGACAAAATTATACAAACAATGTAACTACGGTTCTATGAATTCTGGATGACCGCCAGAGGCAGTGCTTAACACTGGATGTTATCCATCGCGCATGCGCAGGTCGAGTATTTAATATCAACAAAGTCACACGTGACCGGGGATGCGTCGGGCCGCCCGTCTATATAAGGCCACGTCACTCTCCAAGATGTCCCTTCAGAATCTTCTCGCAAGATTCCGAGTGACAGAGAACTCTGGCGGTCATCCAGAATTCATAGAACCGTAGTTACATACGTAACTCTCGTTCTATTTCATTCTTACTGACCGCCAGAGGCAGTGCTTAACACTGGATGACTATTACCAACGTAGTCACGAGGAATCCTGTACCCACCTATTAGGAAGGGCCTGAGGGTTCCTGAATAACAGCTGCAGCCACTGCGTGGTGAGCAGCTACATTGACCCTGTAAAATCGGGCAAAGGTGCACGCTGAAGCCCAGGAGGCCGCGGCACAAATCTCACCTAGAGGCACTCCTCGTAGTGCTGCCCAGGAGGTGGAGACACTCCTGGTGGAATGGCCTCTGATCTTAAGAGGCAAAGGCAGTCCTCTTGACTTGTATGCCTCCTCAATTACCTCCACCACCCACTTCGAAAGCCTCTGTCTGGACAGCGCTTGCCCCTTCCTCGGGCCCCCGTAGCAGACAAACAGGCCATCAGACTGACGAAAACCGGCAGTTTCCTGTATGTAACATCTCAAGGCTCTCACCGGGCAGAGTAGTTCTGCTGAACTAGCTTCCTCATCCGGTGGGTGTGAGGGGCCATAAGCTGCTAGCTCTATGACCTGATTATAGTGGGCCGAAGACAGCCTCTTTGGAAAAAAAGATGGGTTAGGCCACAGTGCCACCCCTGTGCCATCTGAGTTCCAGCGTATACACTCTTCACTCACTGACAACGCATGAAGCTCGCTCACACGCTTGGCTGACACGATCGCCAGAAGAAAGGCCACCTTCGCCGACAGCCATTTCAGTGGCGCCTGGTCCAAGGGCTCAAACGGGGGGAGACGGAGGGCTCCAAGTACCAGAGGTAGGTCCCATAAGGGAACCTTGACAGCCCGTGGGGGGTTCCTCCGCTGGGCTCCTTTAAGAAATCGGGTCACCAAAGAATGAGACCCCACCGTCCGGCTATCAACCTTAATGTGCCTGGCTGAAATGGCAGCCACATACACTCTTAAAGTGGAAGCAGATAGCTTCCTTTCCAGTAAGGACTGCAAAAACGCAGTATCATTGGCACTGAGGAGCACTCCGGTACCTCTTTCTGTACCTCACACCACTTTGCAAATATCTTCCACCTGTTAGCATAAAGTGCCCTGGTGGAGGGAGCTCTTGAGTCCATAATGGTTTGAACTACCTCCTGGTCGCATTCCATTATAAGTGGATCAGGCCCCTCAAGGGCCAAACCCATAGCTGCAGGCACTCTGGTCTGGGGTGCCAGATGTGGCCCCCCAGCTGTGAGAGCAGGTCCCGCCTCTTCGGCAGGCACCATGGATCTCCGTCTAGCAGCCTGTACATTACTGGAAACCAAGGTCTCCCTGGCCAGTTTGGGGCAACCAGCAGGAGTCTGTGGTTCCCCTTCTGAACTCTGTGTAGAGTTAACCCTATCAGTGGAAATGGCGGGAAGGCATAAAGGAGTTGACGTGGCCATGGATGTGCCAAGGCATCCTGTCCCATCGGACTCGTCTCTGACAGAGAGAACCAGAGAGGGCAATGTGTTGTGGACTCTGAAGCAAACAGGTCTACCTCTGCTGTGCCGTATTTGCTCCAAATTGCCTCTACTACCTCTGGGTGGAGTCGCCACTCCCCCGACGGAGGTTTCTGGCGTGAAAGAAAGTCTGCCACCGTATTCTGTGGCCCTGGAAGGTACATAGCCCTGAGGCTGGAAAAGTAAGGGAGAGCCCATACAAGAAGTTGCTGTGCAACCTGTAATGACTGAGCCGACCTTGTGCCCCCTTGGTGGTTCACATTGTAGACAGCTGACTTGTTGTCGCATCGTACCAGAACATGTCTGCCCCTCAAATATGGCAGGAATTGGTGGAGCGCTAAATAAATAGCACGGAGCTCGAGCACATTTATGTGCTGTGTCCTGTGCGGCGCACTCCAGAGCCCTCTCACTGCCCTGTGCTGCCACACTGCCCCCCAGCCAGAGAGCGAAGCATCGGTCACCACCACTTCGCGGCGTGAGGGGATCGAACCTAGTGCGACACCTTTGGCAAGATATGCCCTGCGTCTCCAGGGTTGTAATGCCAGGAGGCATTGACTGGACACCCTGACCTTCCTGGATCCGTGCAACCTTGGATCTAAGTGGAGGCCATTGGTCCAAACTTGGAACGGCCGCAAGTGAAGGAGGCCCAGTGGCACTATTGACGTTACTGACGTCAACATTCCCAACAGCCTGAGAAAAAGGCTGTACCTTACCCTCCTGTCCTCCCGAAAATGCAGGAGGATCTGGAGTATGGCCTCTACCCGCCGTGGAGACGGGAAGGCAAGCATTTGGACGGAGTCCAGGGTTATGCCAAGGAATAATACCTGTTGGCTGGGTATTAGACAACTTTTGCCGTAGTTGACTGTAAGACCCAACCTTCCCACATGGCCTAGGAGGGCTGTGGTGTCCTGCTCTGCCTGTTGCCGGGTTGGAGCGCAAATAAGCCAATCGTCCAGATAAGGGAGGATTTGTATTCCGGTGGCTTGCATTGGTGCGAGCGCTGCCCGCATGCACCTTGTGAAGATCCGTGGGGCTAGGGATAACCCGAATGGGAGGACCCTGTACTGGTAGGCCCGCCCTTCGAATGCAAAGCGCAGGTATGGCCTGTGATGTGGTGCTATCGGGACGTGAAAGTATGCATCCTCTAGATCTATTGATGTGAACCAGCTTTGCCGTGCGACGGCCTGGAGCACTTCCGCTGTCTTTAGCATGTGAAAGGGCAATACTTTCAGAAAACTGTTCAGCCCTCGTAAGTCCAGTATAGGGCGAAACCCACCCTCTTTTGGAACTAAAAAATACACTGAGTAAAACCCACCTTGCTGTGTCTGAGGATCTACGATCTCGATGGCCTTCTTCTCCAGGAGGGTGGATACCTCCTGGCTGAGGGCCTGTCGCTTTGTGGGATCGCTGACTGTAGTCAGTCTGATCCCCCTGAAAACTGGGGGCCGGCGTCGGAATTGGAGATTGTACCCTTGGGAAAGCGTGGTCACCACCCAAGGGTCTGTAGTGCAACTTCCCCAGCAGATTAGGTGCTGCTGGGTGAAGCGCCCGACGCCCGGCCATGAGCCGTCAGTACCTGCCCCCACGCCCTCTTGGGGGCCTGGAGGGGGGAAACCCCGACCCCCGACCCCTCTGTGCCTGTGGTGCTGGCCTTGTGGGAGCCCGACGGGGTTGATAGGGTCGCTCAGGAGCTGGTGAGGTCCTGGAATAACCACTAGGACGTGCTAGCGGCAGAGGACGATTGGTGCCATAACCTTGTGGAGGCTGCTGCCTCGGTTGGGATGCAGCTCCCCGAAGGCTAGCAAACTGCTGCCGTGTCTGGTTAGCCTGGATGCCACGATCCAAGGCCTGTTGTGCTGCTGGGCCAAACAGCTCTCCCGGAACTACGGGGAGAGTGCGAAGGGTCCTCCGGCATGGCTCTGATAATGGGGACTGGGCCAGCCATACCTGGCGGCGAGCCAGCGTAAGCGACGCCATCAGCCTACCAAGCTCTCTGGTCATGAAGGCAAATGCCTGCAAAGACGTGTCACTTAGACTCTGCACTGAAGCATCTGTACTGGATGTTTGCAAGGACTGAGACAGGGCCAATATCAAATGGGACAAGGAGTTCCCGATACGGCCCATACGTGCCGCTGTGTCGTAGCACTTTGTTAACAGGTCATCAGTGATGCGACACTGTGGCCTGGGACAGCGAGCATTCGGCCTCAACACCTCTTCTGGTGCCACAATGAGGGAGGCAATGGTCGGCTCTACGGCTGGCATTCGGTCAAGTCCATGCTTGCTGGCATTCTGCATTGAAGCCAAGGCCCTGCTGTCACTGGTGTGATGAGATAGAGATCTGGGGTCTGGCCAGCATCTGTGAAGCTCCTCAATATATGGCTGGGAGGGAGGCACAGAAAAAGTATCTTGTGGCGGGACACGCCTAAAGAATGCACTAGCTGGAGCGATATCTGCTGGAGCCTCATCCAACCCTAAGCGTGCCAGTGCCATTCGGACCACTGGCTTAACCGTGGCCGGGGAAGCTTCTGAGCCTGCCCTAGACCCACTCCCTACATGTTGGGAGCCGCCTTCAGAAGCCTGGGTAGAAGCCTCTACCTCGCCCTGTCCCGGCCTGTCTTCATAGAACTGGCTACAGGAAGCCCTCGTAGACAGAGCATCTCCGTCCCATTCTGGTGTAGTTGGAGCCTCAGCCTGAGAGATTGACGCCAACCTGACTGGCTGAAGGTTATAGAGCAAACTCTTAATCTCAGCGAACTCTGACTCTAGCTTGTCCACTTTGGCAGCATAACCGTCAGCCTTCCTAGCCTTCTTCCTGGGCGGGGCAGCCCTGGGTGGGGAGCGTACTCGTACCACTGGTTCTCTTCCAGGCGGGGAAGCTCACCTTCAACCTGAGGTCCTTCCACCTCGGCTAGTCTGCCACTTTCAGCCCATGTGGCATGAAACTGCAATTCATACACTGATTGTCGGACAGCCCCTCTCTCAGGTGGACCACACCGAGGCATGCGGGGCATTCATCATGTCCATCTAGGGCTAGCAGTGGAGCCATGCAAGTGCGGCAACCATGTGAGCCTAACATGTTGGGGGAAATAAGCTATCAAAAAATAGTATATTCCCAGAGTAAGGCAATCAAAACAAAACGTAAGCTTTAAGCGGGTGCCGAAAACAGAATCCCTTATCTTACTTAACTTTAAAGCTAACACAGAGAGAGTACTTACCTTAGCAGCCTTCGCTACAGCTGATGAGACGCTGTGTTAGTCTAGCGTGAGCCGAGCTCACCGCGAAAACACCGGTATGCGGCGTTCAAAACAAAGCCGAGCGTGACTAATCGCAGCCCTTGGAGTGATGAATTGGGCTCCAACCATGCGGTTGCAGGGCTACCAGCAAAGAGTCACCGGCTTATATTGCTTTTTATTCAAGCTTATCTCTTACTCTAAACCTGTATTCGCGCCTCTTGCGAGAAGATACAAGGGACATCTTGAGCATGGCCTTACACACGGCGGCTCCGACGTCATCCTCGTCACGCAGACTTTGTTGATATTAAATACTCGACCTGCGCATGCGCGGGCGGATAACATCCAGTGTTAAGCACTGCCTCTGGCGGTC
>NW_026553974.1:0-2115 GCF_027596085.1 Anoplopoma fimbria | reverse complement strand
CGTTCAGTTACGTATTGCTGATATTTTTCAAAGTGAGATATATTTTTTTAAAATTGAGGATATTTTCCAAAAGTGAGGATATTTTTTCGAGGCGAGTGATATTTTCAAAAGCGAGAAAAAGTGAGGATATTTTTCAAAAGTGAGGATATTTTTCAAAAGTGAGGATATTTTTCAAAAGTGAGGATATTTTTCAAAAGTGAGGATATTTTTCAAAAGTGAGGATATTTTTCAAAAGTGAGGATATTTTTCAAAAGTGAGGATATTTTTCAAAAGTGAGGATATTTTTCAAAAGTGAGGATATTTTTCAAAAGTGAGGATATTTTTCAAAAGTGAGGATATTTTTCAAAAGTGAGGATATTTTTCAAAAGTGAGGATATTTTACAAAGTGAGGATATTTTTCAAAAGTGAGGATATTTTTCAAAAGTGAGGATATTTTTCAAAAGTGATGATATTTTTCAAAAGTGAGGATATTTTTCAAAAGTGAGGATATTTTTCAAAAGTGAGGATATTTTTCAAAAGTGAGGATATTTTTCAAAAGTGAGGATATTTTTCAAAAGTGAGGATATTTTTCAAAGTGAGGATATTTTTCAAAAGTGAGGATATTTTTCAAAAGTGAGGATATTTTTCAAAGTGAGGATATTTTTCAAAAGTGAGGATATTTTTCAAAAGTGAGGATATTTTCAAAAGTGAGGATATTTTTCAAAAGTGAGGATATTTTTCAAAAGTGAGGATATTTTTCAAAAGTGAGGATATTTTTCAAAAGTGAGGATATTTTTCAAAAGTGAGGATATTTTTCAAAAGTGAGGATATTTTTCAAAAGTGAGGATATTTTTCAAAAGTGAGGATATTTTACCAAAGTGAGGATATTTTTCAAAAGTGAGGATATTTTTCAAAAGTGAGGATATTTTTCAAAAGTGAGGATATTTTTCAAAAGTGAGGATATTTTAACAAAGTGAGGATATTTTTCAAAAGTGAGGATATTTTTCAAAAGTGAGGATATTTTTCAAAAGTGAGGATATTTTTCAAAAGTGAGGATATTTTTCAAAAGTGAGGATATTTTTCAAAAGTGAGGATATTTTTCAAAAGTGAGGATATTTTTCAAAAGTGAGGATATTTTTCAAAAGTGAGGATATTTTTCAAAAGTGAGGATATTTTTCAAAAGTGAGGATATTTTTCAAAAGTGAGGATATTTTACAAAAGTGAGGATATTTTTCAAAAGTGAGGATATTTTTCAAAAGTGAGGATATTTTCACAAAGTGAGGATATTTTTCAAAAGTGAGGATATTTTTCAAAAGTGAGGATATTTTTCAAAAGTGAGGATATTTTTCAAAAGTGAGGATATTTTTCAAAAGTGAGGATATTTTTCAAAAGTGAGGATATTTTTCAAAAGTGAGGATATTTTTCAAAAGTGAGGATATTTTTCAAAAGTGAGGATATTTTTCAAAAGTGAGGATATTTTTCAAAAGTGAGGATATTTTTCAAAAGTGAGGATATTTTTCAAAAGTGAGGATATTTTTCAAAAGTGAGGATATTTTTCAAAAGTGAGGATATTTTTCAAAAGTGAGGATATTTTTCAAAAGTGAGGATATTTTTCAAAAGTGAGGATATTTTTCAAAAGTGAGGATATTTTTCAAAAGTGAGGATATTTTTCAAAAGTGAGGATATTTTACCAAGTTGAGGATATTTTTCAAAAGTGAGGATATTTTTCAAAAGTGAGGATATTTTTCAAAAGTGAGGATATTTTTCAAAAGTGAGGATATTTTTCAAAATTGTAGGATATTTTACTAAAGTGAGGATATTTTTACAAAAGTGAGGATATTTTTCAAAAGTGAGGATATTTTACCAAAGTGAGGATATTTTTCAAAAGTGAGGATATTTTTCAAAAGTGAGGATATTTTTCAAAAGTGAGGATATTTTTCAAAAGTGAGGATATTTTTCAAAAGTGAGGATATTTTTACAAAAGTGAGGATATTTTTCAAAAGTGAGGATATTTTTCAAAAGTGAGGATATTTTTACAAAAGTGAGGATATTTTTCAAAAGTGAGGATATTTTTCAAAAGTGAGGATATTTTTCAAAAGTGAGGATATTTTACCAAAGTGAGGATATTTTTCAAAA
>NW_026553973.1:0-5739 GCF_027596085.1 Anoplopoma fimbria | reverse complement strand
GCGTTGTCGTGCCTCCTGTTGTGGCCCTTCTGACACCCACTGTTACTACCATTATTATTATTAGTCACATTACTATTACTATTCCCTTTACTTTCACGCTTATTGGCTTTACTTCTGGAGACTTTGTGCTTTCTCACCTCGCAGGTTTCCATAAATCGTGGTTGTACCTGGACAGTGGGCCGTGCCTCCTGCTGTGGCCCTCCTGACACACACTGTTACTACCATTATTATTATTAGTCACATTACTATTACTATTCCCTTTACTTTTTGGCTTTGGTTCTACCCTGGAGTCTTTCTGTTTTCTCACACCTACGCAGGTTGCCAAAAATTGTGGAGGGACCTGGAACGTACATTCCATGCATGTTCTAAATTGCCCGTAGGTGTGGATGTGAGCGTGAATGGTTGTTTGTCTCTGTATGTCGGCCCTGCGAAAGACTGGCGACCTGTCCAGGTTGTACCCTGTTTTAACATTTATTGAAATGGTTATTTTTTTTTACTTTCCTTTTCAAATAAACATTTTGAAATATATATGATTTAGTTGATTTAGTGTTGGCCTTAAATTTGATTTGGGGTCTGATTCGTAAAGTTTTGTGTATTCAATGTGAGCCCCTTACAGATTCTCTGTCTGGATAAGTTTTGATAAGTAGAGAATCAATTCACACGATTGATAATAACAACCTGAAAGTGATACGAACTTCAGGCAACTGCACCATAGACAACCATCTTAATTCTAGAGAACGGTTACAACCTGCTCAAATTCTCACATTTTTGACATCACACACACAAATCTTAACACTTTGTGGTCATCAGAGGGTCCTCACACAAAGATTATGATGGTTTCATCACCACGGCAACTCTTAATTCCTGCTAGACAGACATAGGTGATTGAGATTAGCTAAGTAGTGCAGTTTAACACACACAAACACAAGCAGGACATTTGAAGGCTTTTCTCTACTAATTTATATCATCAACGAAAAACTCCTTTCAAACTTTACAATGATCCACATCTTTTTTTATACATTATTGGTATTGTTAAACTTGTAAAGTCAGCAACAGACCCCTTGTCAGTGTGTAAACATTAGGGCCGGGCCCAAATATTTGACTATTTGTTAGTTTTTATCTCCTTCAGAATAAAAACACACCAAACCTTTTGGAAATTTTGTCTAATATAATAACAAATCATACAAACAATACTGTAGAATAACAGTATTTATAAACATGACTGCTTTTTATTAAACCGAAAGACAGGAAGTTCAGCTCCATGCTGTCATTATGACCAGCCACCGCCACCCGGTGCATTATGTAATTAGGTGAAGATTTAGTTCACCGACCGTAATAAACAGTTGTTGTGTGATTGGGATATTTGTTGTCATATCTAAATTGTACTACACTTTGATCTTCAAACCATGTATTTTTCTCAAATGTGACAATATGAGTTGTTACTCAGTGATTTGCTTTGTGTGCAACATTGTGAATAAGATTTAAGTCTTTCAAAACATATTTTTCAACTGTATTAAATTAACATAAATTATTCAAAATATTTTTTTCACACTAAGGTTGTTTCCTCAAGAAAAAGAAAAACATAACATTGTTTATGGTTCCTAACCCTTTGCTTTACATTGAACTTTGTTTTGTAATAAAATGTGTTACTCATTGGTGACATCTAGAGGACCTATACTGTTATTTCAGGTACTACGAGAAAGCTTGAATCTGTGTTAAATTTCTCCATTTAGTGTGTTTTTACATAAACTGTGCTGTCACATCATGTAAAGAGCCAAGACCAATAACAGCTCTGTCAAAAGGTCAACTTCAGAACTGTGATAAATATTATGGTGTATAGATCAAAACGATAGTAAATCATCACTTATTCTTCATTTTTAAGTAAATCAGAACAACCCATAAAGAAAAAAAAAATACTACTCTGTAACTATGAATTAGGGCTGCACAATGAAAATAATGTTTTCATATAATATAACAATGGGGTTTTTTTCAGAAAGAGTTTTGACAACTTTGGGAGGAACAGGAAGTTCAATGTGTTTTTTTGCTTTACATGAACATTGGAATGTCACTACTTATTCAAAAATAAAAGATCATCATGGGTGGCATCTGGAGTATCTGGAACATCTGGTATTTCTGCATAAACAGTCACCATCTTGGAGTGAATGTAGTGATCATCTCTGACCACACGGTGGAGCCAAAGGCCATAATTTTCAGTATCAACACCAGGGTCTATACTTACTTCAGTGGAAATGGTGCTGCATGTACATCATTCGACTTTGTTACTTTAATGAATGTTTTTTTAAAGAGACACTTTTCTCCAACTTCTGTTTTGTCAAATAATCCACATGCAGAAGTGATCTTTACTATTTATATCTTGACCACAATGTGGCAACAACATGCAGCAAAAGGCTGCTGTGAGAAACCTTGTCACAATTGCATTGACCAGAAAACATTTGAGCAAATTGTGCAAACCTTTGGCTTGAAAAAAGACATTCAAAGCCCAGTAGACAAGCTAAATATCAATTGTGGCAAAGATTTAGAAATTAATTTTCATAAAATATTTAGTACAAAAATGATCATTTCTGTTTTCCCATCTTTAACCATGAACAAAGTACTTTTAGTAGCTTAAACTTTACCCAAACCTCAACATTAAAGCTTACGAGTTGTTGTTTCTTTAACTAAAGAATAGTCATATTGGTAATTTAGACACTGACAAGTAACATTACATTACATTACATTACAGTCATTTAGCAGACGCTTTTATCCAAAGCGACTTACAGGAAGTGTATTCAACATAGGTATTCAAGAGAACTACTAGTCACCAGAAGTCATAAGTGCATCTCCTTTCTTAAACAAGCATCTCAAAGCATAAGCCAGAGCAAAAGTATAGTGCAGAGGCAGATTACTACGAAAACGATAATTGCAACAGACTAATCCGAATATAGTAAGTGCTACAAACTACTACGAATAGGATAAGTGCAGTAAACAAATACAAATTCAATAAGTGCAGCGAACTGATACGAATACAGTAAGTACAGCAACTAATACGAGTGCAATAAGTGCTACGAGGAAGGCTCCGGGTAGTACTTCTTGAAGAGGTGAGTTTTCAGCCTGCGCCTAAAGATGGGCAGCGACTCTGCTGTCCTGACGTCAGTGGGGAGTTCATTCCACCACTGAGGGGCCAGGACAGAAAAAGCTGTGACCGGGTGGATCGGCCGCAGGGACCTCTGAGCGACGGGGCAACCAATCGCCCCGAGGCAGCAGAGCGAAGTGGTCGGGCAGGGGTGTAGGGCTTGACCAAGGCCTGGAGATAGGAAGGAGCTGTTCCTTTCACTGCCCTGTAGGCTAGCACCAGAGTCTTAAACTGGATGCGAGCTCTTACAGGGAGCCAGTGTAGGGAACGGAGAAGGGAAGTTGTGTGGGAGAACTTGGGGCGATTGAACACCAGACGTGCTGCAGCTTTCTGGACAAGCTCCAGAGGTCTGATGGCCGACGCCGGGGCTCCAGCAAGTAGTGAGTTGCAGTAGTCCAGGCGGGAGATGACCAGAGCCTGGATGAGCACCTGCGCCGTCTCCTCAGTGAGGAAGGGGCGAATCCTCCTGATGTTGTAGAGGAGGAATCTTCAGGAGCGTGTGACGGATGCAATGTTTGCTGTGGACGACAGTTGGTCGCCCAGGGTCACACCCAGATTCCTCACAGTCCGAGTTGGCGTCACCACGGCATCATCAATGGTGATGGACAGGTCTCGGTGCGGGCAACCCTTCCCCGGGAGGAACAGTAGCTCGGTTTTGTCCAGGTTGAGCTTCAGGTGGTGTGTCGCCATCCACTTCGAGATGTCAGCCAAGCACGCAGCAATGCGTGCCTCCACTTGGGTGTCACCGGAAGGAAATGACAAGACCAGCTGGGTGTCATCGGCATAACAATGGTAGGAGAAGTCATGGGAGCGAATAACAGAACCCAGAGATGTTGTGTAGAGCGAGAAGAGAAGGGGCCCAGAACTGAACCTTGTGGAACCCCGTAGTCAGCGTGCGTGGTTCTGACACGGCCCCCCTCCATGTCACCTGGTAGGATCGGCCTGTCAGGTAGGATGCAAACAGGGAGAGTGCAGAGCCTGAGACGCCCATCCCCTCGAGGGTGGAGAGGAGGATCTGGTGGTTCACTGTGTCAAACGTCGCTGACAGGTCCAGGAGAATCAGGACAGAGGAGAGAGAGTTCGCTCTCGCAGCGTGAAGCGACTCTGTCACCGCAAGGAGGGCCGTCTCTGACGAGTGACCCACCTTGAACCCGGACTGGTGGGGGTCCAAGAGGTTGTTCTGGTGGAGGTAGGAAGACAGTTGTTTGGATAGAAAGGGTAGAAGAGAAACCGGTCTGAAGTTCTTGACATCAGAGGGTCAAGTGATGGTTTTTTCAGAAGGGGTGACTCTGGCAGTCTTGAAAGCCGAGGGAAAGCATCCCGAGACGAGAGATGTGTTGATGAGGTGGGTGAGGAAAGGAAGGAGTTCAGTGGCAAGAGACTGAAGAAGAGGGGAGGGGATCGGGTCAAGGGAGCAGGTGGTGGGGCGGTTAGATGTAACAAGGTCAAGGACCTCGTTAGGGGAGAGGGGAGCAAAATAGGGTAAGATGGGGTGTGGAGAGGGAAGGGGGGAGCTGAGGGGAAGAGCTGGAGAGGGTAGAGAGGGTGGACAGGGAGAGGGGGGCTGAGAGAAGGAGGATCTGATATCGTTTACCTTCTTGTCAAAGAAGTTGGCGAAATCATCAGGGAGAAGGGAGGAAGTAGGAGGAGGGGGTGGGGGTTGGAGGAGTGAAGAGAAAGTTTCAAAGAGTTTTTTAGGATTGGAAGCAGAGGTTAGGATTTTCTATTGTGTGACTTCCATTATAGCGCCATTTAAAAATTAAATCAAAATTCTGCAAATGCAATGTTAACATACAATGCCATAAAACACATGCTTTCGTCTTCAGCTGAACGTGTGAAAATTTCTTGTGCAATTGTAATGTTTAATGCAAACTAACACTCACGTCAAGCAAAAAACAAAAACAGGTGGTCAATCTATATTTACAGCAGACACGGAAAGTCTTTCCTCTGATAGTTTCATATGAGGCACTGCAGCAGAGAGAGAAAAAAGCTGTGGTTCTTAACTGTCAGGTCTCACATTTCTTAATTTCACATCACCAGAGCTGCCTGTGAGAAAATGTAGTGATGCAGATATTGTCATGTTTGCTTTAAAGGTTTAAGAATAGCCACTTCCTGTCTCTGAAGGTACTGTACAGCCGCTAAACAGTACATCCTCTGCAGGAATACAAAACTCTTTATCTTCATGCGGGTTTACACATGTGACTACAGCATAGTTAAGTTAACAAAGTGCATCCATGAATGGATAAAGGAACCATTTGGTTTTAAAATGAGGATGAAGACCTCTCCCACAATCAAATGCATCTCCTCTATCCATAAAATAATAATCTGCATTTACAAACTTGTTATGACATTAGAAGTGGTGTTTTAATACAGAAAGTGTAAGAGCAACAAAAAAGTGACGCCACTAAAAATGTACACAGTATAGTTCAGGAAATATGTTTAACTGCCTTGCTAGGGTTTTACTTGACATTTTAATAACTGACTTATTTGTTATATTCTATTGTAAATGTTCACGTTTTTAATTTTTTTATTATGTCTTATAGTATTGCACATTGTATTTTAATGTTATGAACCAATCACCAGGCCACATTCCTTAAATGTGCAAA
>NW_026553972.1:0-3790 GCF_027596085.1 Anoplopoma fimbria | reverse complement strand
GGGTGTCAAGGGCCAGATGGGTTCAACGTTTATTGAAAACTTATTGAAAGAACCTTAGTGCACATATTGAACCTGGAACTAACAAGGCCTATAGAGTATTGCCTATAAAACAACATTAATTATGAAATAAATGAAATAAAAATGATAAATAATACATAAATAAATAAAAATAAAAGTAATAAAATCAGTTTCATTAATTGCTTATGGCTCTATCTGCAGTTTTTCCAGAGTAATTTCAAGTGAAAACATTTTCTACAGGCAGACAACAGCCAAAAATAATTTACTTCAAAGAAAAGTTACTGCAAGAGAAAAAAAATGCAAAAATGAAACTACATTAAAAACTGAAAATGCGTCAAAGCACCGTTTGCTGCTCTGTGATGCTCACTGGTCTGAGCCAGACACTTGGTGTCTCATCTTGGATACAAGTTCATCAATGTCTGGGGTCAGGCTCTGGGGTCAGGATTGAGTGAAGGTGCTCCTCAGTAAGACGAGTCCTGTGTGAAGTTGTGTTTATCTTCATCAAAGAGAACAATTGTTCACACAAGTATGTGCTGCCAAACATAGAGAGCGTCTGAGCAGCCTGGGAGCTGGGGCATTGTGTCGGGATGAAACGTGGAAACTCTGCAGCGCCCAGACTCATATTTTTCTTATGTTGTATTCTTTCATTACAGCCACACTGTCTCCGCACAGAAGACACACAGCTTTGCCCTTTACATCCGCGAACATACTGTGCCTCCCACCTGTCTTGAAAACTCCTGTTTTCAAATTCCACCTTTCGTTTAGCCATTTTTTGGGGAGAGGGATAGTTGAAAGTTGACACAAGTGGTATGTAATACAGACTGTGAGGCGCGCGTTCGCGGGCCCGCGATTGACGTGCCGACACACGGACAGTGCATTGTGGGATTTGTAGTATTTTGGTGGTGCGTGCGATATACCGGCGGGCCAGCTCTAATAGTAAATAGATTTTATCATGCGGGCCAAAGATAATTCATTCACGGCCGGATGTGGCCCGCGGGCCTTGAGTTTGACACATGTGCTCTACACAGTAGGTAGTTGCACAGTGTAGACTAGAGTCTACACTGTGCAACTACTGCATCTAGTTGAACGTCTGGGCTGCGGTCGAAAAGTCACATAAACACGTCCTAATGTCACTTTACCTTTGCTTAGACCAGTGGTTCTTAACCTGGGTTCGATCGAACTCTCAGGGGTTCGGCAGACACACACTGCGGTCAAGTGAGCCGCCGCTTTAAAAATGAATGACCGTCTATTCCTTAAGGTGCGTTCACACCGAGCGCCCCGTTCGGTGTGGAACGCAGCATAACTGTACGGTGGCTTGGGTAGCCCAAAAACACGGAGAAAGCTAAAACTTATGCTGCGTTCAGCAGATGACAGCAGATGTCAACGATGAATGCCTCGACGAAATCATTGAACTTCAGCAGAGCCAGCTTCAACAGCAACTCTTCGGAACAACAACGCTCTCAACGTTTTGGTGTCACCAAATCGTACCATACTCTCGTATTGCCAAGAAAGCCCTTGAGATACTCACACCGCTTGTTACAACGTATCTTTGTGAGCAATCCTTTTCGAGGATGGTGGACATGAAAACTAAGAAAAGGAACAGACTTTGCTGCGAAAATGATATGAGAGTGGCACTTGCCAAGGTGAAGCCGCGCATTTCTGAACTTGTATCTGAAAGGTAACAGCAAAAGTCACATTGATTTGCAGTAAATATTCACTGAGTTATGTTTTTGTGTGAAATTCATGTTTTGTTTGTCGACAAACCGATCCTCACAGCATCGTACGAAGTTGCGTACCTGATCTCAAATCATTCATTGAGTTATGTTTTTGTGTGAAATTCATGTTTTGTTGGTTTTGTTCTTTGCACACAGTGATTTTGTGTGCAACTGATGCATGGTTCATTTTGTGCACTAATAAAATATATACCTATGTTTTGAAGAAATCATATTTTATTTTTCCAATTACGGGGTTCGGTGAATGCACTGATGAAGCTCACAGGGTTCAGTACCTCCAATAAGGTTAAGAACCACTGGCTTAGACGAAAAACCTCATCAGGGACAACTGTGAAGGCGACTGACAGTCTATGTTGAATCCTATCCTAATCTATTTGAGGAAACTCCTGGAGAGGGGCTGGACTTTTTCCTTTTCTGGAGTTGCCCAGGGTGAGAGGTGCCGGGTGGGTGTGGGGATACTGTTACAGCGGCAAAATTTTTTGATGCTATTTTACATACAATTATGCATTTTAATGGTATTTTTGACTATCATTACCATATTTGTGAAAGAAGAACAGCATGACAGTTGACATGTACAGTAGGGGAAGAACTGAGCACTCTGAATACAATGGAATTCATTTTGAGTCATTTATTTGCTGCACCACTGATTCTTAAATTGGAAATAAACTCTTCCATGAAAAAATAGCAATTATAATCAGTGGAGAGAAAAAAATCTCAGCAAAAACAAAAACGCCATCAGAATACAAAATGGCCATATATGATTTCTCATCATTTAAGTAGAACTTAATATATGAAAGAATGGCAAATATATATATAATATAACGTTGCCGACTGAGTCAAGCTTCCTTTTGCAACCTTTCAATCACTGGTCCTTGCTCAACTCTTCTCACCAAAAGCCCAACGCCGAGCCTTCTCATGTGCAAAATCACTTATCAGGTCTTTGAAGTCCAGCTTTCTAGCCAACTGACTCTCAATTGACAGCATGGCAAGACTGCAAAGTCTTTCCTGAGACATTGTGGACCTCAAATAGTTTTTTATCATTTTTAGTTTACTGAACGCTCTCTCACCACCAGCAACAGTAACTGGCAGGGTGCAAAATATGCGCAAGGCGATGCACACTTCTCCAAAGATGCTTTGCAGCTGCAGCTTACAAATTGCATTCAGGAGTTCAAGAGGGGACAGGTTAGGGGGGAAGTTGGCTGCATATACACTGTTTAGGTGTCTTACTTGATTTTCAAAATCAGGAGTAAGATCACTAGAATACTTTGTGATCAGTGGTTGGCACACAGAAGAGATTTTGCCCTCACTAATCTGCCCAACTTTCAGAACAGCAGAAAACTCGTTGACAATATGTGCAATGCCCCGGAACCTAGTGTCCAAGTCACTGATGATACTGTCCATGGCTGTATAAAACACAGTGTTCCAAAACACTGTTTCTGAACTCTCCTGAGTTGTCTCCTCTTCAGCGGTTTCATCATGGAATCTCCGCCTTTTCTTCTGGCGGCTGGACTCCTTGCTTAACTGAGGTGTAACATTAATTTCCCCAGCTATCAACTTTGCCTCAGCTAGGAGAGTGTCCCATGCATCTCTTAGAGACTGCATCTCTTCTGTCAAGTCTCTGATATTGGCTGCTTCTATGTCAAGTGATATTTTTCCTGACTGGAGAATAACATTCCTGTTGTCAATACTTTGCAGTACCTTCAGCCAGACAGTGAGAAGAACAACAGCATCAAATGACATGAAGTATTTCCTCAAACCATTAGCTTCTGATCTTGCTTCACTGGTGAGACTGCATGTCATAACTATGCTATCAAGGGATTTGAGGACAGAAGGTAGGTGCTTTGCCACAGGTTTAACAGCCTCAATCCTTGCACTCCAGCGGGTATCAGATAGGCGATGCAATGAGCAACCTGTTTGCTCTTTATAGATTAATAACCCCTTGACTGCAGGGGTTCCATGCTTCCAAAACAAATAAAGGAATTGTTACCAGGACATGGAAAATAAAACATGTGTGATTATATGTTAGTTAATAACTTAGT
>NW_026553971.1:0-4848 GCF_027596085.1 Anoplopoma fimbria | reverse complement strand
AATGAACTCCTGAATTAAAGTACAGTGTTAGTTTGACCCATCAACATCCCCTCCTGCCCTGGACTATCGGGCTCTTTATACAATGTCGGTGGCTTTGACCATTTATAATAATGTCAGCAGGTTTTCTTTGGAGTTATTTTAAAGCCTAGTGGGTCTCATGCGGGCAATAAAGGGTGCCTCCGTGTGTCGGTATCAGACGTCGAGGGGCACTGACCAACCGTTTGTGTTTGACGAGTTAGGAATGAATCCGGGATGAATCAAAGTATGTAAAATTGCCTACTTTAAAAAACAATAATAACGGTTATATGCAGGGTACTTTTTGTGATTTTTATTTTCATTTTCAAGCATGTTATGCACATAATTTAGATTTCAATACATGTGTCTTATTTTAGTAATTTTTAATTTTTGAAAAGGTTTTTCCTATTTTACTTGAGAAACGATACAAAACCTGTTCAAAACATGGATTTTTCAAAAAATATGCCTGTTTGTAGTTCCATATTACATGAAATACATTGTGAAATAAATACTCATATGAATAAATACACAATGTTATGAAACAATTCAACAGATTTGTATGTGCAGTTTGCATTTATGAGTTTACTACTGTTTTGTTGAATGTTTTTTTTCTTTCACCAGATTTGATTTCAGACTGTTCTTTTCCAAAAGATTGTTTCATTTTCACAACATCAAAATTATCGAATGTGTCGAATGTTTTATTTAAATGCCAATTTAAAAATATTTTTTGTCTGTTTCTCAATCCTGACAGAGCAACTTCTCTGATTGCTGTTCATTCAGATGGAAGTACTTCACTTGTCTCTAGAGAACCATTATTAGGCTCATAAAGGAGTTAAAGCATTAGATGTCAGCACGTCAAAGGATTATTTTAGCATCCTATGTCTACCAGGGGTGCTGCTGATAACTAAAATGATGATGGGATGGGACAAGTTAGCTGTTAACAAGTTACTGTAGTTAGCTAAGTCAACTGCAGAAATAATTCTGCATAGCGTTCTGATCTTTATTCCACCCTGACACAAGTGTCATGTCTCAAAATACAGTAGCGTAACTTATGGACATATAGTTAGCCTAGAACTGATATCCGAACATAATGCTTGCAGCACACAGAACATAAGTCATACTGAATGTCAGAATCCCACAGTTTCCCCATTATTTCTGCTGGTGCCTCACGTCTGATTGCCTATATCCTCAGTGTTTCAGTTGGGGAGCCTATAAAAAACTTCTGACTTCTGGGTTATTTACCCTGTTGGCAGTGCATTCCAGCTGTAGCGTATTTTAAACTACTCGTAAGAACTCATGGGGCACCACCTCTTTACGGAGGAAAATAACAAAAATAATCAGTAATTTGGCAACAAATTATTCAGTCTGAATATCTCAGTACCGAGTTCATTGATCCATAGTTCCCACTTTGAAATAATACGACAGACAACGACTTGGCGATGAATGGGTCATTTCTTTCTAATACGATTAAATGAATGGATATCAAGATAAATAATTAAACAAGAATACAAATGATGAATGAATTAGTTTCAAATGAGACAGGCAAAATTATTTCAGATAGTGAAGAGAAGATTGTGATTTCCTTCATAATCCTAACACTACTCTCACCGATAAATCTAAATTATAATAATTCAGAGCGTTATCCGACACCAACTCATGATCACATTAGAAGATGTCACTTTCCTACTTTGTGCAGCGGTGTCCAGGTGACTTTACGGTGGGTTCACAGTAATTGAATATTGTTAGCATTAACCATCTGTTTAAATGTCACATTCAATGTTTGAATATTTAAAACCTCAAACTCAGTTAACCAAAACGTCCACCAGATGACGCCAAACTTCTAAGGTTTGTTAGAGCAGTGGGAAAAGGAGGAGGACTTCTTTAGGTGGTGACGTTTTTGGCAACGCCCACTAGGTCACCTCCGCCACTCAGGTAGCATACCGTCAGTATCTCGGGGACAACAAAAAACACCAAGCACAATTATTCCTCTGCTCATGTACACCCACAGGGTATATAGGTTGTGTATTTTCTAACACTCAACGCAGAGATAAACCTCTATCTACCACAGCGGGCAGTGCTAACGGGTAATGGTAGCTAATCAAACCCGGTAACAAAGAGGATCTGAGGCCGACTAAATCTCTGGAACACGCAGTATTTAACCGACACTCAGGGCGGGTCGAGATGGGTCTACGGAACACGCAGTATCCGTCTCGCTGGCCAAGGCCTTTTTTACAAAGCATGCAAAATTTTAACAATTAGCAGGGGGCTAACTAGGCCGTAGCCTCACTTATTCTATGGTTTATGGCGATCGGGAAACCCTCATAGAGCTCCTCTATCACCCCCACTGGATGGATGGCCGCTTGAACGCAGCGACCTTTTAAAATTCTTTATTTAGTTTAATACACACGGACTAAAAACTTAACTAAACTTAACATTAAGCTTAATTCATACACATACGAACAGACAGCAGTTTGTCACTGTTTAAATGCTCACAGACAAAAGTAAACAGGACAGGAAGTTAAGCAGCACTTATGATCGTCAAGTGGACAGCAATCACAAACTTTAAAATATCTAAGATGACGACTGATATTTAAGTTATTTATCTTTTTGATCAAATCAGCCAAGGTTTGTCTGTGGCTATTAATTCATCAGCAGAAACTCGGGTGTAAATTTGCCTCGCACGCGCGTCAATTTGTAAGCGGGTATAAACTACTTCAAAATTTAAATAGTGCACTCGTAAAAACTCATGGGGCACCACCTCTTGACGGAGGAAAATAACAAAAATAAAATCAATAATTTGGCAACAAATTATTCAGTCTGAATATCTCAGGCGTAAGGACTGAGTTCATTGATCGATAGTTCCCACTTTGAAATAATATGACAGACAACGACTTGGCGATAAATGGGTAATTTATTTCTAATACGATTAAATGAATGGAATATTTTTTTATATAACTGAAACTACTCGTTGATATACTTAAACTAATCTCGTTTGGCTTAACAACAATAATTAAAGTTGATGTCTTGCTTAAAATGAATAACTATAAGATGCTCAAAAGTAGTTAAGAAGAAAGAGCTCTGACAATAACTGCGATTCGCAAATAAAATAACGTGAGCGTGTATGAAGCTCCGTAAAACTAAACAAGACGCACAACCAACACAAAATGAAGAACGAAAAACAAGAGGGCGACAAAGAAAAGTTCACCAGTTTTATCCACACAGGATAGGTGTCAAATCGTGGGGTGCGGTCGTGATTTACGAACCTTCTCCGCAACTATTCCAGGTTTCTTTGTCTCTTAATGTTGGCATGCTCTTGCTTAACTAATCTAACATCTTAAACAAATGAGTCACATACTTTCCCACACTATCATATTAATAAACCTTACACTTATCAACTTGTATGTATACAAAAATGGAACTTTAGTTACATACACTTAATACACAGGATTTAACAAAGATAATGCGGAGGCAGAAATGTGCATCTGTCATGTGACTTACTAAGCGTGTAAACATTTTATAAACTGATATTTACTGTTTCTCTACTGTTGCACAGTACATTACAGTACACATTGGAATGTCTCTGCGTCAGTGGAGATGATGTCTCCAGTGTTAGATCCACGAGGCTACTCCACACGTGCTACACACCACACAGCAGCTTTTAGGCCTTTTTCTGTTGTTTGCAAGCAGACAAATGTGACCAGGGGGCACCTTCGCACAATGCTTAGTCAAAGGAGAGAAATCAGTTGCATTGTGTTATTGTAATCATCAGTATTTCAAAAAGCATGGCGAATTAATGTTATGGTGAAAAATAATGTGACAAACTCCCTGTCAGTCTTCTACAGTGTGTCTAGTCCAGAATCCATCCATCCATCTCCTTCCGCTTATCCGGGGCCGGGGTCGCGGGGCAGCAAGCTAAGGGGAGGGTCCTCCAGACGCCCTTCTCCCCAGCAACACTTTCCAGCTCCTCCTGGGGAACCCCGAGGCGTTCCAGGCCAGACGAGATATATAATCTCTCCAGCGTGTTCTGGGTCTACCCCCGGGGCCTCTTACCAGTTGGACGTGCCTGGAAAACCTGTAAAGGGAGGCGTCCCAGGAGGCATCCTGATCAGATGCCGAGCCACCTCCAGCTGGCCCTTCGTACGCGAAGGAGCAGCGGCTCTACTCCGAGCTCCTCCGGATGTCTGAGCTCCTCACCCTATCTCTAAGGCTGAGCCCAGCCACCCTACGAAGGAAGCTCATTTCGGCCGCTTGTATTCGCGATCTCATTCTTTCGGTCACTACCCAAAGCTCATGACCATAGGTGAGGGTTGGAACGTAGATGGACTGGTAAATCGAGAGCTTTTCGGCTCAGCTCCTTCTTCACCAAACGGTCCGGTACAACGCCCGCATCACTGCTGACGCTGCACCCGAACCGCCTGTCCATCTCCCGCTCCATTTTACCCTCACTCGTGAATAAGATCCCGAGATACTTGAACCCCTCGCTTGGGGGCAGACTCACTCCCAACCCAGAGGTGCAATCCACCGTTTTCCGGGAAGAGAACCATGGCCTCAGACTTGGAGGTACTGACTCTCATCCCGACCGCTTCACACTCGGCCAGAACCGCCCCAGTGCGTGCTGAAGGTCACGTTCTTAAGAAGCCAACAGAACCACATCATCTGCAAAAGCAGGGATGCGATTCTGAGGTCCCAAACCGGAAACTCTCCTCCCCCCGGCTGCACCTTGAAATCCTGTCCATGAAAATCACAAACAGGATTGGTGACAATGGGCAGCCCTGGCGGAGGCCAGCACGCACTGGGAACAGAGCTCGACTTTGTGCCGAGTATCCGGACACA
>NW_026553970.1:0-5707 GCF_027596085.1 Anoplopoma fimbria | reverse complement strand
AAGGAGCTTTCCATAAGCTTTTCAAAATTCAACATCAGTGTAACCTGAGTCATGAGAGGCTGGAATTCAATGAGTGACACGCCCAAACCAAATCACATGATCTAAATGAAACTAAAAGTATGCTAAAACATTTAAAACTGCGTAGGCTACACAATATACAGCAATGTTGATAACACCGGACAGGCATCAACAACTGCTCTGAGGATATATAGTAACCATGTGTTTGCAATGTACTAGTTAAGGAACATCAAGTCTTGATTATCAACTACTTAAATTTGTCTGCTGGAAACTGCGGTTTAATTACATAATTTGTCAAAGTGATAAAAAAAAGAGTCAATTATTTAACCATCACAAGTTCTTCCCACAGGCATAACAGCAGAGGTAAGATTCTTTAATGATATTTATACTGATAAACGTTAACCTACGTTTTTTTTTAGGATGGAACAATTAAACTAAAAACTAGAAAAGAGTAATTTTGAACTAGAATTCTGTGATAGATGTTTACCCAATTATCTTATAATGGCATGACTTACTGTATGTACTGTATCATTCAATTCATGGAGGGGGGACAATTCGATTTTTGTTCCTGACCTGATACTTATTTTGATAAAGTGAAAGGGAAAAAAATATTTTTTTCATTTTCTTGACAGTTTAGCTTTGTCATTTCACTTTCCATTCTTCAACACGCTAATTTAATTGTTTCCTGGGAATTCAATTGGATAGATTTAATTACACATATTCATAAAGAATAAACACCTTGCTTGTGCAGCACCTGAGTCAGTTTTACCGGTGATATGTTGCAACATGTGTGAACCTTTCAAATAAATATTTTGAAATATGAAGCCTCAAATATTCTGTTGAAGTTTGATTTTATTTTTTATAATAAAGGATGTGTAATAATGTTTATTTTTTCATGTTGCCTTACTATAGTTTCATAGCCATGTGGCGACTAAAAAACCAGCTCCTCAGAGTAAGAAACTCAAAATATTCCAAAACATAGATCATAGATCAGACTTTGCACATTTATTTCATAAGCGTGAAGGAGAGAGAATACTGCACACAGTAAAATTTGATTGATTTATAAAGATAAAAATAACTGATTATTCATATATGTTGAAAGTATTTACTTGACTGATATATAACATCAAAATGTGCACTCTACTTGTCAGCTTTGATTGAAGAATGGAGGAAAATACCATGGGGGTGAGTAGTGTGTTTAATATATGGTGCCTCTGGTGTTTTAATGACTTTTCTTCAACTAACTATTGTGAAAACAAGAACTGAAAGTGCACACACTCCTTTGTTAATACTGCTTCTCTTAAGGCCATTTTGTGTTTGTTGTCAGTGTCAGTAACATGGTGGTTTAATTTCACAGTGGTCTGGGACAACTGTGCAGCAATAACAAAACATGTGCAACAAATGGGAAATTTACATAATGTTGAGTGCATTGTGATCCAAATATAATCTATAATCTAATATAAACTTTTTTCTTTATTGAACAGTAATAAAGACAAAGACCTGCAGTTTGTGAAGGATTATCAGCCTCACAACAAAGGAGTCCAACGTCTCAGAGTTCTGCTTCATGGACCTGTTGGTGCTGGCAAGTCCAGCTTCATCAACTCTGTCGAAAGTGTTTTGCAAGGAAGAATTACTGGTCGAGCTTTGGCAGATGCAACCTCTGAAGAGACCTTCACCGCAAAAGTATGAATACCTTTTCAGTTGAGTTTAATTGAGGTCATATTCCATGCACTTAAAAATTCATGAAAATAAACAGCTCTTTCACCAAGTATTTAGATTTATTTCATGCTTTGTGTGCACCTGCAAAGATAATTGCAGTTCACAGATCAGGCTGGCAGCAGTTGAGCAACTAGTTGCGATGAAACTAATGAACATGAGACAAAGTGCCTTGTAGCCAATTTTTCATATGTTGCAATTATTGTCATCATAACTGCACTTTTCTGTTTTACAGCACATAACTTACAAATTCCAAAAAGGAGAACCAGGGACCTTTTACCCTTTTTCCATCACTGACCTCATGGGCCTTGAGCAGGGAACTGGTAGAGGAGTTTCTGTGGAAGACATCAAACTGGCCATGGAGGGGCACATAAAAGATGGTTACAATGTACAGTCCAATTAATTACTGAATTCATTAAGCTTTGTAGGATGTATTTCAGTAACACAATCAAGCCTTGTGATCTGTTTTGCATAAACAACTTTATTTACGTAAAGATACTATTAAGAAACTACTTACATGCTGAAGTTATTCTTCGACTTATTTCGACAATGTTTTCCAGTTCGATCCTCGCTCTACAATATCAGAGGATAATCAACACTACAACCAGAACCCCAATCTACAGGACCAAGTTCATGTTCTGGTTTGTGTCATCGATGCCAGTAAATTAAATGTACTAAGTGTTGAATCTCTGGGAAAGATGAGGGAAGTCCGACTTGCAGCTGCAGCCATGGGTAAGGATTAGCTTCTGGGGTTCATAAATGATATCAAATAACCTGACAAACATGAACCTGATTGAATTTGATTCTGCTTTGTATCGGCAGGGATTCCCCAACTGGCGATCCTCACCAAAATTGATGAAGCCTGTCCAGAGGTCAAAAACAATATAAAGAATGTGAATAAGAGCAAGAGCCTGAAGGAACGGGTAGGTTTCCATTGATGATTTTATGGGTTTCAAGAGAGTTGTTCTTCTAATTTTGCTTAGCATTTTTTAATTCTAACACAAATTTCTCCTTTGAGCAGCACTTTCATTCCTTGTATTTAACATTGTTCAATTTTAGATAGACAGCTTGAGTGTTCGGCTGGGCCTTACACAGAACTGCATCTTTCCTGTGAAGAACTACCACTCAGAGATGGAAACAGAGGATGAGATTGATACCCTGATACTGATTGCACTGAAACAGATAATTCACTCTGGAGAAGACTATGTCAACCACCTGTAGACCTACAAATCGCTGTGGCAAATCTTGCTCTATCTCAGCGTGAAAAAAGTCAGTTTGTGAACAGGAATGTAATTACATAAAATGGGAAATACGGTTTTTGGTTTTTATTTTAAAGCACATAATGCGTATAGTATCTGCACTAAATTACCTTACCTCTACCTGGTTGAATAAAGCAAAGTGATAGATGTTTATCCAATGGTCTTATATTGCCATGACTTACTGTATGTACTGTATCATTAAATTAATTGAGAGGTACAATTCAATTTTTGTTTCTGTCCTGATACTTCTTTACCTCTTGTTATTCTAACTTTGTACTTTCACTAGTCCAAAGACATGATTTCAAGTTAATAGATAATAGATACAAAATAAATACTTTGCTCGTGCAGCACCTGAGTCACTTTTACCAATGATATGTTGTAACGTGTGAACTTACAAATTAATATTCAGAAATATAAAGCCTCAAATATTCTGTTGACGTTTGGTTTGATTTTTGGTAAGAAATGATGTGTAATATGATTTCTTCTTTACATTTGCCCTAATTCACTCTGGAGAAGACTATGTCAACCACCTCTATCTCAGCGTGAAAAAAGTCAGTTTGTGAACAGGAATGTAATTACATAAAATGGGAAATAAGGTTTTTGGTTTTTATTTTAAAGCACATAATGCGTATAGTATCTGCTCTAAATTACCTTACCTCTACCTGGTTGAATAAAGCAAAATAGGCTTTATCACTCTCACTATGCATTTGAGATTTTGTGTTATTATGTTGTTAGTCATGCTTTGTTGATTCAGGGGGTAAATTTTGATGTTTCAGTCTCCCAGAAATCATTAATCTGTTGGATAGCAGATCAAAACACATGTGTAGCTTAAAACTGGGCTACATTTGCTTGATAAGTGAACTATAGCAACTAATATATATGCTGTACCTGCTGTTCTATTTCAATATTTGGACCTGCTTTATATATAAATATTATGCTCGTACTGCTGTTCAGGAAAAAACACAATAAACAACAAAAATAATGAAATTTGTCAGTAGTATTTTTTTATGTTATTCCTTCTAGTCCATACCATACACTACTGTCTTCAAATGCAATATTTCTGAAGTAATCCATGCAGTATTACACAATATTATGTACAATGTGGTAAGGCATAAACACTTTTTTTAAAAAAAACCAAAACTAAACTGGGCATGAATTGGAGCCTCTTGGTGACAAATAAAAAATTAAGTAAAATTATTGTCGGAGATATACCTTTTCATTTACAATCACCTCTGATTGCACTGGAGGTGCAATCGGAGGCGATTGTAAATGAAAAGGTATAATATAGATATGTTTATATACAATGCCTATAAAATGTATTCACCCCCTTGGAAGTTTCACCCTTTTGTTGCTTTTATACATGAAATCATGGTCAATATAATTTCGCTTTTTTGACAAGGATTTGCAAAAAAACCAAAAAAATCTTTAATATCAAAGTGAAACCAGACTTTTACAAAATAATGTAAATTAATTAAAAATATATAAGGTTAAGTAAATGATTGCATAAATATTCACCCCCTTCAGGTCAGTATTTAGTAGATGCACCTTTGGCTGCAATCCCAGCACTGAGTCTGTGTGGATATGTCTCAATCAGGCTGCCACATCTGGACACTGCAATTTTTCTCCATTCTTCCTTGCAAACCAGCTCAAGCTCTGTCAAGTTGCTCGGGGATCGGGCGTAAGCAGCTCATTTCAAGTCCAGCCACAAATTCTCGATTAAAGGAGATCTGGGCTTTGACTTGGCCACTCCAGAACATTCACCTTGTTGTCTTTGAACCATTTCTGTGTAGCTTTTGCTGTATGCTTGGGGTTGTTGTCTTGCTGGAAAATAAATCTTCTCCCAAGTCGTAGTTCTCTTGCAGATTATCCTCCAGGATTTGGCGATATTTTTCTGCATTCATGTTCCCCTCTACCTTTACAAGCCTTCCAGGGCTGCTGAGAAGCCTCCCCAGAGCATGATGCTGCCACCACCATGCTTCACGGAGGAGATGGTGTGTTTGTGGTGATGTGCAGTGTTTGGTGTTCGCCAAACATAGCGTCTAGTCTGATGGCCAAAAAGCTCAATTTTTGTCTCATCAGACCAAATAACCTTCTGCCAATTGACCTTGGAGTCTCCCACATGCCTTTGGGCCAATTCCAGCGAGATTTCATATGAGCTCAACAGTGGCTTTCTCTTTGCCACTCTCCCATACAGCTTCGACTGGTGAAGAACCCGGGCCACAGTTGTTGTATGAACGGTCCCTCCCATCTGAGCCACTGAAGCTTTTAACTCCTTCAGAGTGGTGTAGGGGTCTTGGTGGCCTCCCTCACCAGTCTGCTTCTTGCCCGGTCACTCAGTTTGTGAGGACGGCCAGCTCTAGGCAGATTTAAACAAGTGCCATACTCCTTCCATTTCTTAATGATGGATTTAACTGAACTCTGTGGGATGTCCAGTGAGTTTGAAATGTTTTTGTAGCCATCTCCTGACTTGTACTTTTCAATGATCTTTTCTCTGAGTTGCTTGGAGTGTTCTTTTGTCTTCATGTTGCAAGTTATGTCCACAAACAGGATTGGTGACAATGGGCAGCCCTGGCGGAGGCCAACACGCACTGGGAACAAGCTCGACTTTGTGCCGAGTATCCGGACACAGCTCTCACTTTGGTCATACAAGGACCGAATGGCTCGTAGTAACGAACCAGGTACCCCATATTCCCACAGTACCCCCACAGGACTCC
>NW_026553969.1:0-23009 GCF_027596085.1 Anoplopoma fimbria | reverse complement strand
GTTTCAAACTCTTCATCTCATCAGCCATGGACAAAAGTGTGCTGCTGGTCCTGTTCTGTCTGCAGGTGTTCCTGCTCATCACAGCCTTCACTTCTGCTGATGCAGCCACTCTGGGGTGGATGACCGGCGACAGCAGTCTCCTAATCGTCCTAATCCGGTAAGAAGACCTATGCAGGAGCTGTAAAATCTTTGATTGAAATTGTGTATTCTCACAGGACTAAATGTCAAACCTGTTGCTGAGAGAGAGAGAGAGAGAGAGAGAGAGAGAGAGAGAGAGAGAGAGAGAGAGAGCTGTCAAACATGACTTTATTCAGTTTGACTTGGCAGTTTTAAGTCAAGGCACAAATCAATACCAGTGTCTTTGAATGAGAGTACACATTATAGCTGAAGACTCAAAACATTTCTAATTTCTCCTGATTTTGTTGTAGACGAAGGAGGAAGTTTGGTCGAATTAAAAGAGAGAGGACGACCAGATGAACGCAGATTTCCCGGCTGCTGGAGGAGGGACGGTGGATGTTCAATCTTTGGAAAAGTAAAACCAGAGGTCATTCATTTTTTTTCCATTTTTTCATTTTAACTTACTAAATTAATTCCTGAACTTAACTGAACTGTTTGAGATACTGTTTTTGTTCTCTGTTTACAGGGTCCACATACACCAAACCCTAAACTGCTGTCTCTGGTCCAAAAAATGTAAATGTGCTTCATTTCTTGAGAATAAATATAACATTGATTGTGATCTGTGTTATTATCTAGCAATATTGTCAAGTGAAAAAGAGAATGTCTACGTGAACATGTCGATTTTATTTATTTATTTAATGAACCACTAGATTGAATAGTAGATAGATGTTTTTCCTGTTTTACATCTCAGTGACTTTTCTTGTCTTTTCCAAATCTGTGACAGGAAGGAAATCCAACAACTCCTTTCAGAGAACTGAAGACAGACATGAAAAACCTGCATCTTCTCTTCAAGAAAGCTTCTCTCTTTTGCTTTGCCGTTTACCATCTTGGTGACAATTATCAATCTTTACAAAAACAATACTCCTGCTTTACTCCTGTGCTAAAGAAAAAAGAGCCTGCAAACCATAAATTTACCAAACATTGAATTTTTCAACTTTTTTTTCATATAAAAGTTAAGAAGCGTATTTTGCTATTTTATCATAAATTTCCTACAGGGACTTAACATTGTTGTTATTCTTTGCTTTGGGTGCAGTTCTACTTAAAATAAAAGGTTAATCCAGCCATGGCTACTCTAAATCATGTTTGAGGCTACTGTAGCTTGTTAGCTATTACAGAAACAGGACAGAAGAATTGGAGAATGAAACTAACATCACATTGATTATTAAGATTTGCAGTTTTCTGATATTTGGTTAAAAATCTGCTCAGTAAATGTTTTAGTTTTGTATTTACAGATGCTCTGATAAATTGCCTACAGATGTCTTCTACTATTAGGATGGATTATTAGGTAATATTTCACTCCAAGTGCTGTTGATTATAAAGTTGTTTGCTAACGAAATAAAGTTTTTGAAATAAGAACAACCAAGAGTGTGTCATCTTTTTTCTTTGTGACCAATCAGAAACTCAGAAGAAGTTTTTTTCCTTTATGAAAAGTTAACAGTTTAATTTAAATGTTTATTTATTCTGGCAAAACTGGGTAAATATGTTAGTTAACTGGGAGCTGCCCTGTATAACCACAGCTTGTTACTGGTACACATTAAAGAGGTTCATCAGGTGTAAAAAAGGAAAAATGTAGATGTGAGAAGAGGACAAAATGTGAGAAAAAATCAAAATATGACTTAAATAGACTTTGACAAACAGTGAAAGCCAATAGTATTTAGCATTAAGTCATTAGCTGTTGTCAAAAGACCTACAAGGACACCAGTAAGAGGACATAAATAGGCCAATACAAGTATGTGCATGCACATACCAATGGATGCCCATATATTAGTATTTATCTGCACACATAGGCAACAAAAACTGAAAGAAAAGGATGGGCGGGATAACAATAACATCCATATGGTAAAAGTAGATAGATAAAAGTATTAGCATTCAATTATACTTAGTACCAAAAGTAAAAGTGCTCTTCATGCATAGTTGTCAACACAATAATGTTGTCTATATCATATTATTATATATTATTATTATTATTATTATATATATCAAAACTAAGAAAAGAGATCATATTACTCCAGTATTAGCTTCTCTGCACTGGCTCCCTGTTAAATCAAGAATAGAATTTAAAATTCTTTTACTTACCTACAAAGCTCTAACTGGTCAGGCACCGTCTTATCTTAAGGAACTTATAGTTCCATATTACCCAACTAGAGAGCTGCGCTCAATCAATGCAGGGTTACTTGTGGTTCCTAGAGTATATAAAAGTAGGATGGGAGCCAGAACCTTCAGTTATCAGGCTCCTCTTCTGTGGAACCAGGTTCCAGTTTCAGTCCGGGGGCAGACACACTCACCACTTTCAAGAGCAGGCTTAAGACCTTCCTTTTTGATAGCGCTTATAGTTAGGGCTGGTTCAGGTTCTCCTTGGTCCAGCCCCCCTAGATATGCTGCTATATGCCTAGACAGCCGGGGACTACCTAGGATACGCTGAGCTCCTCTCTCCTCTTCTCTCCCTCCTTCTTTATGTATTAATCTCCTATTTATGCACATTACTGATTTTGCTTCTTCCCCGGAGTTCTTGTGCTTTCTCGCCTCGCAGGTTCCCAGGAGTCGGGGTTATATTTGGACTGTCATCGTGCCACCTACTGAGGCCCTGCTGACACCCACTACTACTACCACTATCATTATTAGTCACATTACTATTATTATTGCCTGTACTATTACGCTTATTGACTTGCTTCTACCCTGGAGTCTTTGTGCTTTCTCGCTTCGCAGGCTTCTATAAATCTTGGCTGTACCTGGACCGTGGATGTGCATCCTGCTACGGCCCTGCTGACACCGACTGCTACCACCATTATTATTATTACTAGTCACATTACTATTACTATTTCCTGTACCATTAAGCATTTTAGCTTTACTTCCACCCTGAAGCCCTTTTGCTTTCTCGTTCTGCAGGTTTCCATGAGTCGTTGTGGTACCTGGACCGTAGTCGTGCCTCCTGCTGTGAGCCGACTGACACCCACTGCTACTTCCATTATTATTATTAATCACATTACTATCCCTATTTTCTTGGCTATAATTCTACTGTAATAATTGCTGCTGTTATTATAAGTAGTCTTATTATATGAATCATTTATGTCATAAACATTGAATGTGTTGTATCTCTGTTATGCTGTTCATTCTGTACACATGACATCTATTGCATTCTGTCCATCCTGGGAGAAGGATCCCTCCTCTGTCGTTCTCCCAGAGGTTTCTTCCTTTTTTCTCCCTGTTAAAGGGGTTTTTAGGGGAGTTTTTCCTGTGCCGATGTGAGGGAAGGACAGAGGATGTGAGGGTCTAAGGACAGAGGATGTGAGGGTCTAAGGACAGAGGATGTGAGGGTCTAAGGACAGAGGATGTGAGGGTCTAAGGACAGAGGATGTTGCATGTGCACAGATTGTAAAGCCCTCTGAGGCAAATTTGTAATTTGTGATTCTGGGCTATACAAAATAAACTGAATTGAATTGAATATTACTGGATTATAATTATTGATGCATAATTTAATTTTAATGTTGCAGATGGTAAAGGTGGAGCTTATTCTAGTTACTTTACATACTGATGGGTAGCTAAGACCTAATATTGTAATAATAGTATTAATCTGTACAGAAACTAGTAACTTCATTTATCTTAAAAGTTTAGTTTTTAGAATGACTCAAGGTAACTAGCTTACAAGTAACGATTAGAATATCTCAGATGTGTACTTTTGTACATTACTTGAGTAACAGTAAATGTTACTTTCACCACCGTAAAACTTTTAAAGGGCCACTTTGGAGCAGCGGAACCGAGTTGTGAACACAGCAATGACATTGGACATCTTTGTTAGCTAATAAGCAACATGAATTTGGAGCCTTGTTTCTGGTCTCAGCAGCTAACAAAGACAGACGTAGTTAGTTAATGATTAGTGTAAAAAGTGGGGCATTTATCTGCTAAATAAACATATACTTCCCTCAGGAGTTGTTACAGACCATGTATAAGACAAAAAACTGCTAAAGCTTAAAAAAACGGAAACATTAAGTGTTTTAAAATATTTTCTAAAATCTTCGTTATATAAGAGAAACCGATCACATATGTGACCTGCAGGGGTGGGAAGTGGCTAAGTAGCAACTAGCTAACGTTACTCAAGTAGTCTGCTGTAATTTAATGTACTTGAAGGCTACTTTACTTGAGGAATTCCATTTTATGCTGCTTTATATGCCTAAATCTTACTTTTTTTCTACTTTAATTCAAAGTGACATAACCTACTGTGGCCTACTAAGCATTGCTTAGTTACTTTAGAGACACATAACTGATCATTTATTGCTACAGATTGAGCTACACAGCAGTAGTATGTAGAGGATTTAAAACAAGCCCCACCTTCACTAGCTGCAACATTAATGTTTACATATTTGTTAATCAATATTTATAATCCAATGGTGTTGCCCACATTCTTCTGAAATCAACCATTCTGCATAATGAGTAGGTTTGCTTTTGGTACTTAATGCATTTGTACTTTTACTTTAGTAAGATTCTGAGTACAGTACCTTTACTTGTGATGGAGTATTTTAACACTCAAGTAAATGATCTGAATACTTCTTCTTCCATCCCAGAGTGGCAGCCTGCAGGGGGAAAGAATCAGAGATATCAGTCAAGTAAGAAAAGTCAATATTAAGGTTTAATTAAACTGGTTAATTGAAAAAAGTATTTACGGACAGATGTGTGTATGAATGGGTTAAGACAAGACAATGAGGTAAACAAAAGTAAAAACTATGCTTTCAAATAGCAATATTTTATATTTATCTTGTCATTTAAAATGCTAATGCAGTGTGTGTGTGTGTGTGTGGGGGGGTAATACAATAGAGAGATATATTCATTTATTCCCTTTCTCTCATTGACTTTTCTGTTTCTTATTCAGTTATCAGTGAAGTAAAAAAACAGGACAGGAGAATTGTAAGATTAAAGAAATTCCCTAAACTGTAGTTTCAATCAACAGTCTTCACTTTTTCTACAGCAATAGCTGACTGTACTTAAAAAAAAGTGTCTAGCATCTTTTCTTAAGCCTTTATTAATGATAGCATTCTACATGTTGTGTAATTTAAATGTTAAATTATTTAGGGAAAGCTGACAATTCGTTCTAGCAGTAGTCAGCTGGGTTGGTAAGTGCTGCACCTTCCTACTTTCTAATCAGGAAATCAGAACAGAGGAGGTTGTACTGCTCTCTGTATTTACTTGCTACACAGTATACACTTTGTTAAATTCATATTTGTTCTTGTAGAGAGGATTTCAATTTTTTTGTTGAAATTGTGTAAAATTCCCAATCTTAACATCACTTGTCAAGACGCTTTGTAACTAAAGTCATCATCAACACATAATCTATCAATGAGAACCTTTACATGCACATTATTGTTGTTATGACGTATGTGGGTTTTAATCATATTCAGGATGTGATATGGAACATTTTCGCACAGGGGATCAACACGTTTTTTTTACCTAATAAATTGACACACGGTTTGATGACTGAAATGGGCAGGGATGTCAAAAGAGAGATTACATCATGAGGAAGAACAGATTTCAGGGTTTCTTTGCAATGATGTAATTGCACTTTCAAATCGTGCTTTGTTCACATGGAGGTGATTAATCGGCAGCGAGTATATAAAGAGCTGTGTGTTTCAAACTCTTCATCTCATCAGCCATGGACAAAAGTGTGCTGCTGGTCCTGTTCTGTCTGCAGGTGTTCCTGCTCATCACAGCCTTCACTTCTGCTGATGCAGCCACTCTGGGGTGGATGACCGCGACAGCAGTCTCCTAATCGTCCTAATCCGGTAAGAAGACCTATGCAGGAGCTGTAAAATCTTTGATTGAAATTGTGTATTCTCACAGGACTAAATGTCAAACCTGTTGCTGAGAGAGAGAGAGAGAGAGAGAGAGAGAGAGAGAGAGAGAGAGAGAGAGAGAGAGAGAGAGAGAGAGAGAGAGAGAGAGAGAGAGAGAGAGCTGTCAAACATGACTTTATTCAGTTTGACTTGGCAGTTTTAAGTCAAGGCACAAATCAATACCAGTGTCTTTGAATGAGAGTACACATTATAGCTGAAGACTCAAAACATTTCTAATTTCTCCTGATTTTGTTGTAGACGAAGGGAGGAAGTTTGGTCGAATTAAAAGAGAGAGGACGACCAGATGAACGCAGATTTCCCGGCTGCTGGAGGAGGCCCGGTGGATGTTCACTCTCTGGAAGAGTAAAACCAAAGGTCATTCATTTTTTTTCCATTTTTTCATTTGAACTTACTAAATTAATTCCTGAACTTAACTGAACTGTTTGAGATACTGTTTTTCTTCTCTGTTTACAGGATCAACCGACACCAAACCCTAAACTGCTGTCTCTGTTCCAAAAAATGTAAATGTGCTTCATTTTTTGAGAATAAATATAACATTGATTGTGATCTGTGTTATTATCTAGCAATATTGTCAAGTGAAAAAGAGAATGTCTACGTGAACATGTCGATTTTATTTATTTATTTAATGAACCACTAGATTGAATAGTAGATAGATGTTTTTCCTGTTTTACTTCTCAGTGACTTTTCTCGTCTTTTCCAAATCTGTGACAGGAAGGAAATCCAACAACTCCTTTCAGAGAACTGAAGACGGACATGAAAAACCTGCATCTTCTCTTCAAGAAAGCTTCTCTCTTTTGCTTTGCCGTTTACCATCTTGGTGACAATTATCAATCTTTACAAAAACAATACTCCTGCTTTACTCCTGTGCTAAAGAAAAAAAAGAGCCCATAATATAAAATAAAAGCCTAAAAAATAAAAACATTGGTTAATCCAGCCATGGTTAATCCAGCCATACTCTCTAAATCATGTTTGAGGCTACTGTAGCTTGTTAGCTATTACAGAAACAGGACAGAAGAATTGGAGAATGAAACTAACACCACATTGATTATTAAGATTTGCAGTTTTCTGATATGTGGTTAAAAATCTGCTCAGTAAATGTTTTAGTTTTGTATTTACAGATGCTCTGATAAATTGCCTACAGATGTCTTCTACTATTAGGATGGATTATTAGGTAATATTTCACTCCAAGTGCTGTTGATTATAAAGTTGTTTGCTAACGAAATAAAGTTTTTGAAATAAGAATAACCAAGAGTGTGTCATCTTTTTTCTTTGTGACCAATCAGAAACTCAGAAGAAGTTTTTTTCCTTTATAAAAAGTTAACAGTTTAATTTAAATGTTTATTTATTCTGGCAAAACTGGGTAAATATGTTAGTTAACTGGGAGCTGCCCTGTATAACCACAGCTTGTTACTGGTACACATTAAAGAGGTTCATCAGGTGTAAAAAAGGAAAAATGTAGATGTGAGAAGAGGACAAAATGTGAAAAGAAATCAAAATATGACTTAAATAGACTTTGACAAACAGTGATAGCCAATAGTATTTAGCATTAAGTCATTAGCTGGTGTTAAAAGACCTACAAGGACACCAGTAAGAGAACATAAATAGGCCAATACAAGTATGTGCATGCACATACCAATGGATGCTCATATATTAGTATTTATCTGCACACATAGGCAACAAAAACTGAAAGAAAAGGATGGGCGGGATAACAATAACATCCATATGGTAAAAGTAGATAGATAAAAGTATTAGCATTCAATTATACTTAGTACCAAAAGTAAAAGTGCTCTTCATGCATAGTTGTCAACACAATAATGTTGTCTATATCATATTATTATATATTATTATTATTATTATTATTATATATATCAAAACTAAGAAAAGAGATCATATTACTCCAGTATTAGCTTCTCTGCACTGGCTCCCTGTTAAATCAAGAATAGAATTTAAAATTATTTTACTTACCTACAAAGCTCTAACTGGTCAGTCTTATCTTAAGGAACTTATAGTTCCATATTACCCAACTAGAGAGCTGCGCTCAATCAATGCAGGGTTACTTGTGGTTCCTAGAGTATATAAAAGTAGGATGGGAGCCAGAGCCTTCAGTTATCAGGCTCCTCTTCTGTGGAACCAGGTTCCAGTTTCAGTCCGGGGGCAGACACACTCACCACTTTCAAGAGCAGGCTTAAGACCTTCCTTTTTGATTCAGGCTTATAGTTAGGGCTGGTTCAGGTTATAGTTAGGGCTGGTTCAGGTTCTCCTTGGTCCAGCCCCTAGATATGCTGCTATATGCCTAGACAGCCGGGGGACTACCTAGGATACGCTGAGCTCCTCTCTCCTCTTCTCTCCCTCCATCTTTATGTATTAATCTCCTATTTATGCACATTACTGATTTTGCTTCTTCCCCGGAGTTCTTGTGCTTTCTCGCCTCGCAGGTTCCCAGGAATCGGGGTTATATTTGGACTGTCATCGTGCCACCTACTGAGGCCCTGCTGACACCCACTACTACTACCACTATCATTATTAGTCACATTACTATTATTATTGCCTGTACTATTACGCTTATTGACTTGCTTGTACCCTGGAGTCTTTGTGCTTTCTCGCTTCGCAGGCTTCTATAAATCGTGGCTGTACCTGGACCGTGGATGTGCATCCTGCTACGGCCCTGCTGACACCGACTGCTACCACCATTATTATTATTAGTCACATTACTATTACTATTACCTGTACCATTAAGCATTTTAGCTTTACTTCCACCCTGAAGCCCTTTTGCTTTCTCGTTCTGCAGGTTTCCATGAATCGTTGTGGTACCTGGACCGTAGTCGTGCCTCCTGCTGTGAGCCGACTGACACCCACTGCTACTTCCATTATTATTATTAGTCACATTACTATCCCTATTTTCATGGCTATAATTCTACTGTAATAATTGCTGCTGTTATTATAAGTAGTCTTATTATATGAATCATTTATGTCATATACATTGAATGTGTTGTATCTCTGTTATGCTGCTCATTCTGGTCACATGACATCTATTGCATTCTGTCCATCCTGGGAGAAGGATCCCTCCTCTGTCGTTCTCCCAGAGGTTTCTTCCTTTTTTCTCCCTGTTAAAGGGGTTTTTAGGGGAGTTTTTCCTGTGCCGATGTGAGGGAAGGACAGAGGATGTGAGGGTCTAAGGACAGAGGATGTGAGGGTCTAAGGAGAGGAGGTGAGGGAAGGACAGAGGATGTGAGGGTCTAAGGACAGAGGATGTGAGGGAAGGACAGAGGATGTCGCATGTGCACAGATTGTAAAGCCCTCTGAGGCAAATTTGTAATTTGTGATTCTGGGCTATACAAAATAAACTGAATTGAATTGAATATTACTGGATTATAATTATTGATGCATAATTTAATTTTAATGTTGCAGATGGTAAAGGTGGAGCTTATTCTAGTTACTTTACATACTGATGGGTAGCTAAGACCTAATATTGTAATAATAGTATTAATCTGTACAGAAACTAGTAACTTCATTTATCTTAAAAGTTTAGTTTTTAGAATGACTCAAGGTAACTAGCTTACAAGTAACGATTAGAATATCTCAGATGTGTACTTTTGTACATTACTTGAGTAACAGTAAATGTTACTTTCACCACCGTAAAACTTTTAAAGGGCCACTTTGGAGCAGCGGAACCGAGTTGTGAACACAGCAATGACATTGGACATCTTTGTTAGCTAATAAGCAACATGAATTTGGAGCCTTGTTTCTGGTCTCAGCAGCTAACAAAGACAGACGTAGTTAGTTAATGATTAGTGTAAAAAGTGGGGCATTTATCTGCTAAATAAACATATACTTCCCTCAGGAGTTGTTACAGACCATGTATAAGACAAAAAACTGCTAAAAGAGAGTGATTATTGGACTTATGTTAGCCTTTACAGGTAGCCGTTTCACCGCCATCTTTTTTTTGATTTTGGAAAGTACAGTGCAATTTGTGAAACTGGTTGAATTTTTTTTTCATTTAGCTGCCGTATTATTTTTTATCCAGTATATTATAATACTCTTATATATTCTTGAACAAAATATGAAAAAACGGAAACATTAAGTGTTTTAAAATATTTTCTAAAATCTTCGTTATATAAGAGAAACCGATGACATATGTGACCTGCAGGGGTGGGAAGTGGCTAAGTAGCAACTAGCTAACGTTACTCAAGTAGTCTGCTGTAATCTAATGTACTTGAAGGCTACTTTACTTGAGGAATTCCATTTTATGCTGCTTTATATGCCTAAATCTAACTTTAATTCTACTTTAATTCAAAGTGACATAACCTACTGTGGCCTACTAAGCATTGCTTAGTTACTTTAGAGACACATAACTGATCATTTATTGCTACAGATTGAGCTACACAGCAGTAGTATGTAGAGGATTTAAAACAAGCCCCACCTTCACTAGCTGCAACATTAATGTTTACATATTTGTTAATCAATATTTATAATCCAATGGTGTTGCCCACATTCTTCTGAAATCAACCATTCTGCATAATGAGTAGGTTTGCTTTTGGTACTTAATGCATTTGTACTTTTACTTTAGTAAGATTCTGAGTACAGTACCTTTACTTGTGATGGAGTATTTTAACACTCAAGTAAATGATCTGAATACTTCTTCTTCCATCCCAGAGTGGCAGCCTGCAGGGGGGAAGAATCAGAGATATCAGTCAAGTAAGAAAAGTCAATATTAAGGTTTAATTAAACTGGTTAATTGAAAAAAGTATTTACGGACAGATGTGTGTATGAATGGGTTAAGACAAGACAATGAGGTAAACAAAAGTAAAAACTATGCTTTCAAATAGCAATATTTTATATTTATCTTGTCATTTAAAATGCTAATGCAGTGTGTGTGTGTGTGTGTGTGGGGGGGGGGGGGGGTACAATAGAGAGATATATTCATTTATTCCCTTTCTCTCATTGACTTTTCTGTTTCTTATTCAGTTATCAGTGAAGTAAAAAAACAGGACAGGAGAATTGTAAGATTAAAGAAATTTCCCTAAACTGTAGTTTCAATCAACAGAATCTTCACTTTTTCTACAGCAATAGCTGACTGTACTTAAAAAAAGTGTCTAGCATCTTTTCTTAAGCCTTTATTAATGATAGCATTCTACATGTTGTGTAATTTAAATGTTAAATTATTTAGGGAAAGCTGACAATTCGTTCTAGCAGTAGTCAGCTGGGTTGGTAAGTGCTGCACCTTCCTACTTTCTAATCAGGAAATCAGAACAGAGGAGGTTGTACTGCTCTCTGTATTGACTTGCTACACAGTATACACTTTGTTAAATTCATATTTGTTCTTGTAGAGAGGATTTCAATATTTTTATTGAAAATTTGTAAAATTCCCAATCTTAACATCACTTGTCAAGACGCTTTTTAACTCGAGTCATCATCAACACATAATCTATCAATGAGAACCTTTACATGCACATTATTGTTGTTATGACGTATGTGGGTTTTAATCATATTCAGGATGTGATATGGAACATTTTCGCACAGGGGATCAACACATTTTTTTTATCTAATAAATTGTCACGGTTTGATGACTGAAATGGGCAGGGATGTCAAAAGAGAGATTACATCATGAGGAAGAACAGATTTCAGGGTTTCTTTGCAATGATGTAATTGCACTTTCAAATCGTGCTTTGTTCACATGGAGGTGATTAATCGGCAGCGAGTATATAAAGAGCTGTGTGTTTCAAACTCTTCATCTCATCAGCCATGGACAAAAGTGTGCTGCTGGTCCTGTTCTGTCTGCAGGTGTTCCTGCTCATCACAGCCTTCACTTCTGCTGATGCAGCCACTCTGGGGGTGGATGACCGGCGACAGCAGTCTCCTAATCGTCCTAATCCGGTAAGAAGACCTATGCAGGAGCTGTAAAATCTTTGATTCAAATTGTGTATTCTCACAGGACTAAATGTCAAACCTGTTGCTGAGAGAGAGAGAGAGAGAGAGAGAGAGAGAGAGAGAGAGAGAGAGAGAGAGAGAGAGCTGTCAAACATGACTTTATTCAGTTTGACTTGGCAGTTTTAAGTCAAGGCACAAATCAATACCAGTGTCTTTGAATGAGAGTACACATTATAGCTGAAGACTCAAAACATTTCTAATTTCTCCTGATTTTGTTGTAGACGAAGGGAGGAAGTTTGGTCGAATTAAAAGAGAGAGGACGACCAGATGAACGCAGATTTCCCGGCTGCTTGAGGAAGGACGGTGGATGTTCAATCTTTGGAAAAGTAAAACCAAAGGTCATTCATTTTTTTTCCATTTTTTCATTTTAACTTACTAAATTAATTCCTGAACTTAACTGAACTGTTTGAGATACTGTTTTTATTCTCTGTTTACAGGATCAACCGACACCAAACCCTAAACTGCTGTCTCTGTTCCAAAAAATGTAAATGTGCTTCATTTTTTGAGAATAAATATAACATTGATTGTGATCTGTGTTATTATCTAGCAATATTGTCAAGTGAAAAAGAGAATGTCTACGTGAACATGTCGATTTTATTTATTTAATTAATGAACCACTAGATTGAATAGTAGATAGATGTTTTTCCTGTTTTACATCTCAGTGACTTTTCTCGTCTTTTCCACATCTGTGACAGGAAGGAAATCCAACAACTCCTTTCAGAGAACTGAAGACGGACATGAAAAACCTGCATCTTCTCTTCAAGAAAGCTTCTCTCTTTTGCTTTGCCGTTTACCATCTTGGTGACAATTATCAATCTTTACAAAAACAATACTCCTCCTTTACTCCTGTGCTAAAGAAAAAAAATTTACCAAAATTGAGCCTAATATAAAATAAAAGCCTAAAAATAAAAGGTTAATCCAGCCATGGCTACTCTAAATCATGTTTGAGGCTACTGTAGCTTGTTAGCTATTACAGAAACAGGACAGAAGAATTGGAGAATGAAACTAACACCACATTGATTATTAAGATTTGCAGTTTTCTGATATTTGGTTAAAAATCTGCTCAGTAAATGTTTTAGTTTTGTATTTACAGATGCTCTGATAAATTGCCTACAGATGTCTTCTACTATTAGGATGGATTATTAGGTAATATTTCACTCCAAGTGCTGTTGATTATAAAGTTGTTTGCTAACGAAATAAAGTTTTTGAAATAAGAACAACCAAGAGTGTGTCATCTTTTTTCTTTGTGACAAATCAGAAACTCAGAAGAAGTTTTTTGTCCTTTATAAAAAGTTAACAGTTTAATTAAAATGTTTATTTATTCTGGCAAAACTGGGTAAATATGTTAGTTAACTGGGAGCTGCCCTGTATAACCACAGCTTGTTACTGGTACACATTAAAGAGGTTCATCAGGTGTAAAAAAGGAAAAATGTAGATGTGAGAAGAGGACAAAATGTGAGAAAAAATCTAAATATGACTTAAATAGACTTTGACAAACAGTGAAAGCCAATAGTATTTAGCATTAAGTCATTAGCTGGTGTTAAAAGACCTACAAGGACACCAGAAAGAGAACATAAATAGGCAAATACAAGTATGTGCATGCACATACCAATGGATGCTCATATATTAGTATTTATCTGCACACATAGGCAACAAAAACTGAAAGAAAAGGATGGGCGGGATAACAATAACATCCATATGGTAAAAGTAGATAGATAAAAGTATTAGCATTCAATTAAACTTAGTACCAAAAGTAAAAGTGCTCTTCATGCATAGTTGTCAACACAATAATGTTGTCTATATCGTATTACTGGATTATAATTATTAATGCATAAAATAATTTTAATGTTGCAGATGGTAAAGGTGGAGCTAATTCTAGTTACTTTACATACTGATGGGTAGCTAAGACCTAATATTGTAATAATAGTATTAATCTGTACAGAAACTAGTAACTTCATTAAAAGTTTAGTTTTTAGAATGACTCAAGGTAACTAGCTTACAAGTAACGATTAGAATATCTCAGATGTGTACTTTTGTACATTACTTGAGTAACAGTAAATGTTACTTTCACCACCGTAAAACTTTTAAAGGGCCACTTTGGAGCAGCGGAACCGAGTTGTGAACACAGCAATGACATTGGACATCTTTGTTAGCTAATAAGCAACATGAATTTGGAGCCTTGTTTCTGGTCTCAGCAGCTAACAAAGACAGACGTAGTTAGTTAATGATTAGTGTAAAAAGTGGGGCATTTATCTGCTAAATAAACATATACTTCCCTCAGGAGTTGATACAGACCATGTATAAGACAAAAAACTGCTAAAGCTTAAAAAAACGGAAACATTAAGTGTTTTAAAATATTTTCTAAAATCTTCGTTATATAAGAGAAACCGATCACATATGTGACCTGCAGGGGTGGGAAGTGGCTAAGTAGCAACTAGCTAACGTTACTCAAGTAGTCTGCTGTAATTTAATGTACTTGAAGGCTACTTTACTTGAGGAATTCCATTTTATGCTGCTTTATATGCCTAAATCTAACTTTAATTCTACTTTAATTCAAAGTGACATAACCTACTGTGGCCTACTAAGCATTGCTTAGTTACTTTAGAGACACATAACTGATCATTTATTGCTACAGATTGAGCTACACAGCAGTAGTATGTAGAGGATTTAAAACAAGCCCCACCTTCACTAGCTGCAACATTAATGTTTACATATTTGTTAATCAATATTTATAATCCAATGGTGTTGCCCACATTCTTCTGAAATCAACCATTCTGCATAATGAGTAGGTTTGCTTTTGGTACTTAATGCATTTGTACTTTTACTTTAGTAAGATTCTGAGTACAGTACCTTTACTTGTGATGGAGTATTTTAACACTCAAGTAAATGATCTGAATACTTCTTCTTCCATCCCAGAGTGGCAGCCTGCAGGGGGGAAGAATCAGAGATATCAGTCAAGTAAGAAAAGTCAATATTAAGGTTTAATTAAACTGGTTAATTGAAAAAAGTATTTACGGACAGATGTGTGTATGAATGGGTTAAGACAAGACAATGAGGTAAACAAAAGTAAAAACTATGCTTTCAAATAGCAATATTTTATATTTTTCTTGTCATTTAAAATGCTAATGCAGTGTGTGTGTGTGTGTGGGGGGGGGGGGGGGGGTAATACAATAGAGAGATATATTCATTTATTCCCTTTCTCTCATTGACTTTTCTGTTTCTTATTCAGTTATCAGTGAAGTAAAAAAACAGGACAGGAGAATTGTAAGATTAAAGAAATTCCCTAAACTGTAGTTTCAATCAACAGTCTTCACTTTTTCTACAGCAATAGCTGACTGTACTTAAAAAAAAGTGTCTAGCATCTTTTCTTAAGCCTTTATTAATGATAGCATTCTACATGTTGTGTAATTTAAATGTTAAATTATTTAGGGAAAGCTGACAATTCGTTCTAGCAGTAGTCAGCTGGGTTGGTAAGTGCTGCACCTTCCTACTTTCTAATCAGGAAATCAGAACAGAGGAGGTTGTACTGCTCTCTGTATTTACTTGCTACACAGTATAAACTTCGTTAAATTAATATCTGTTCTTATGGAGAGGATTTCAATATTTTTATTGAAAATTTGTAAAATTCCCAATCTTAACATCACTTGTCAAGACGCTTTGTAACTCGAGTCATCATCAACACATAATCTATCAATGAGAACCTTTACATGCACATTATTGTTGTTATGACGTATGTGGGTTTTAATCATATTCAGGATGTGATATGGAACATTTTCGCACAGGGGATCAACACATTTTTTTTACCTAATAAATTGACACACGGTTTGATGACTGAAATGGGCAGGGATGTCAAAAGAGAGATTACATCATGAGGAAGAACAGATTTCAGGTTTTTTTTGCAATGATGTAATTGCACTTTCAAATCGTGCTTTGTTCACATGGAGGTGATTAATCGGCAGCGAGTATATAAAGAGCTGTGTGTTTCAAACTCTTCATCTCATCAGCCATGGACAAAAGTGTGCTGCTGGTCCTGTTCTGTCTGCAGGTGTTCCTGCTCATCACAGCCTTCACTTCTGCTGATGCAGCCACTCTGGGGGTGGATGACCGGCGACAGCAGTCTCCTAATCGTCCTAATCCGGTAAGAAGACCTATGCAGGAGCTGTACAATCTTTGATTCAAATTGTGTATTCTCACAGGACTAAATGTCAAACCTGTTGCTGAGAGAGAGAGAGAGAGAGAGAGAGAGAGAGAGAGAGAGAGAGAGAGAGAGAGAGAGAGAGAGAGAGAGAGAGAGAGCTGTCAAACATGACTTTATTCAGTTTGACTTGGCAGTTTTAAGTCAAGGCACAAATCAATACCAGTGTCTTTGAATGAGAGTACACATTATAGCTGAAGACTCAAAACATTTCTAATTTCTCCTGATTTTGTTGTATACGAAGGGAGGAAGTTTGGTCGAATTAAAAGAGAGAGGACGACCAACTAAACGCAAATATCCCGGCTGCTGGTTTAGGATCGGTGGATGTTCAATCTTTGGAAAAGTAAAACCAAAGGTCATTCATTTTTTTTCCATTTTTTCATTTTAACTTACTAAATTAATTCCTGAACTTAACTGAACTGTTTGAGATACTGTTTTTGTTCTCTGTTTACAGGATCAACCGACACCAAACCCTAAACTGCTGTCTCTGGTCCAAAAAATGTAAATGTGCTTCATTTTTTGAGAATAAATATAACATTGATTGTGATCTGTGTTATTATCTAGCAATATTGTCAAGTGAAAAAGAGAATGTCTACGTGAACATGTCGATTTTATTTATTTAATTAATGAACCACTAGATTGAATAGTAGATAGATGTTTTTCCTGTTTTACATCTCAGTGACTTTTCTCGTCTTTTCCACATCTGTGACAGGAAGGAAATCCAACAACTCCTTTCAGAGAACTGAAGACAGACATGAAAAACCTGCATCTTCTCTTCAAGAAAGCTTCTCTCTTTTGCTTTGCCGTTTACCATCTTGGTGACAATTATCAATCTTTACAAAAACAATACTCCTGCTTTACTCCTGTGCTAAAGAAAAAAAAAGAGCCTAATATAAAATAAAAGCCTAAAAATAAAAGGTTAATCCAGCCATGGCTACTCTAAATCATGTTTGAGGCTACTGTAGCTTGTTAGCTATTACAGAAACAGGACAGAAGAATTGGAGAATGAAACTAACATCACATTGATTAAGATTTGCAGTTTTCTGATATTTGGTTAAAAATCTGCTCAGTAAATGTTTTAGTTTTGTATTTACAGATGCTCTGATAAATTGCCTACAGATGTCTTCTACTATTAGGATGGATTATTAGGTAATATTTCACTCCAAGTGCTGTTGATTATAAAGTTGTTTGCTAACGAAATAAAGTTTTTGAAATAAGAACAACCAAGAGTGTGTCATCTTTTTTCTTTGTGACCAATCAGAAACTCAGAAGAAGTTTTTTTCCTTTATAAAAAGTTAACAGTTTAATTTAAATGTTTATTTATTCTGGCAAAAACTGGGTAAATATGTTAGTTAACTGGGAGCTGCCCTGTATAACCACAGCTTGTTACTGGTACACATTAAAGAGGTTCATCAGGTGTAAAAAAGGAAAAATGTAGATGTGAGAAGAAGACAAAATGTGAAAAGAAATCAAAATATGACTTAAATAGACTTTGACAAACAGTGATAGCCAATAGTATTTAGCATTAAGTCATTAGCTGTTGTCAAAAGACCTACAAGGACACCAGTAAGAGAACATAAATAGGCCAATACAAGTATGTGCATGCACATACCAATGGATGCTCATATATTAGTATTTATCTGCACACATAGGCAACAAAAACTGAAAGAAAAGGATGGGCGGGATAACAATAACATCCATATGGTAAAAGTAGATAGATAAAAGTATTAGCATTCAATTAAACTTAGTACCAAAAGTAAAAGTGCTCTTCATGCATAGTTGTCAACACAATAATGTTGTCTGTATCATATTACTGGATTATAATTATTGACGCATAAAATAATTTTAATGTTGCAGATGGTAAAGGTGGAGCTTATTCTAGTTACTTTACATACTGATGGGTAGCTAAGACCTAATATTGTAATAATAGTATTAATCTGTACAGAAACTAGTAACTTCATTTATCTTAAAAGTTTAGTTTTTAGAATGACTCAAGGTAACTAGCTTACAAGTAACGATTAGAATATCTCAGATGTGTACTTTTGTACATTACTTGAGTAACAGTAAATGTTACTTTCACCACCGTAAAACTTTTAAAGGGCCACTTTGGAGCAGCGGAACCGAGTTGTGAACACAGCAATGACATTGGACATCTTTGTTAGCTAATAAGCAACATGAATTTGGAGCCTTGTTTCTGGTCTCAGCAGCTAACAAAGACAGACGTAGTTAGTTAATGATTAGTGTAAAAAGTGGGGCATTTATCTGCTAAATAAACATATACTTCCCTCAGGAGTTGATACAGACCATGTATAAGACAAAAAACTGATAAGAGAGTGTGATTATTGGATTTACGTTGGTAAGTGCTGCACCTTCCTACTTTCTAATCAGGAAATCAGAACAGAGGAGGTTGTATTGCTCTCTGTATTGACTTGCTAAACAGTATACACTTTGTTAAATTCATATTTGTTCTTGTAGAGAGGATTTCAATATTTTTATTGAAATTGTGTAAAATTCCCAATCTTAACTTCCCTTTGTGGTGGAAGTTTGACCGAATAAGGGAGACCAACAAAGAGAAATTTATCTTTGTATATTTATAAAGCTTTTGCGCAAAAGGACCGAAACCAACAATGTGACAGTCAACGACTGCCGAGGAATCGATACTGAGTACATCTTCACCAGGGTTTTATATGCATAAGGACAAAGAGTCAACAGTTACATTCAATGAAGGGATAGACACACTTAATATAGAACAAAGAGACATCGCTTAATAAAGAACAGGAAATTACCCAAATGAAGGCACACTCTTGTCTCAGACACACATGAAACGGTTAATGTGCAGGCTAGGCTATATTTCAACCTTCCATCATTTGGCACTCAGTATGGTATACAGATCAAGCATTGTATTAACAAGGACAGTTCATTAAAAGCAAGTACAGTTCAAGCAGAAAGAAGGCTAGACATCAGGGGTTCAAATATAGTTCAAGCGGACAAGGGAGCCGGTCATGCCAGGCCATAAAAACAGTATAACACAGAGAGTCATTCTTAATACAAAGGTCATACATTAAATGATCATTTTTCCTCTACATCTCCCCCCTTTTGATCATACATGATCACTTAAGTAGTAGATGAAAAAGATAAAAAGTATTAGATCATGACTATCAGTGACATATTAAATGTTGTAATAAACATTAGTAAAACAGTAGCAATATTAATCAGAGTAATATATGCCGTACAAGTTTACACAACTCACAGGTAATTAAGCATCAGTGATATCAAGTCGTTCTTAACAAAATGAGACATAGGCATCTTTGAGCAACAACAAAAGACACGAAAATGAAAGGTTAATCTACGTTCACATACACAGATTCTTCCGTAACATTAGACGTGACATTAGACCATTCACGTCGCCATGTATGGATAGTAGCATCAGCACGGTCACGCCTGCTTTCTTCTATCACCTGTATCAAGGTCATTTGATGTGAGACAGATTTATCTATAGCACGCATTATCAAGCCTCTGACCATTGGAATAACACAGCAACCTAAAAGACACAGTATTGCTAAAGCTGTGGCACAACCCATCAGACCAGAAACAATGAAGGATTTCCATCTACCCAATGTCCTATCTACCCAATCCCACATAGAGGTATCAATTCCTGAATTGGCCCGTAACTCATACCCGTACGTCTTTGGTTTGGAGTGGATCTGCGTGGTCTTAATTTAGTTACGTTTGTCCCATTGTTTGAACTTGAGGGTGTCTTAGTGTTCTGTGATGCGTGTCGTGCTTCGAGCCATAACAATGGGATAACAATTAGTACAGCCAGGGTAAGAAGGAAACACATTGTACCGCGCAGGCCACAAAAACCTGGGTGCCTGAATGGATGCCATGGAGGTCCTTGTGGTGGCGCCATCTTTGACCTTCTACCACACTTATTTATGCGTGACCTTCTTGCAGTTTGAGAAACTCGGGTTACTACCCTCCTCTCTGTCCCCAGCCACACAAAATAAGTGAGGTGATTGGCCCACAACACCGTCTCCGATGTTCCAACAGATGGTTGGAAGTTGTCGGATTTTATCCAAGGGATTTTACAACCTTTACGGCGGTCTGGGTGATCAGGAGGACCTGGAACGGACCTTGAAACCGCCGCTGCTTCCAGTGTTTTCTCCTGAAGTCTTTGATCACCACCCAGTCACCAGGCTTGAAGTTGTGTTGTGGCGTGTCAGCTGGCGTGGGCAGTACGGCTTTCACCTGTGAGTGGAGAGCTGAAAGGGAGGCTGAGAGACTTATACAGTAATGTTGTCATCATACAGTTTAGAGTCTAAAGAAGTAGTCCCTGGTCTAAGCCCTATATTGGGAGGCCTCCCATGGCTACCTCAAATGGACTCAAACCATGTTTGTTTCTGATTCGCGTGCGCATATGGAAAAGCACAAGAGGAAGTGCTTTTATCCACGTTAAACCAGTTTCCTCACAACATTTGCTGGGTTTTGCTTTTATGGTGCCATTCTCTCTTTCAACAGCACCGCCACTCTGTGGATGGTAAGAGCAATGATATTTAAGGTCATAACCAAGAAATTCAGACATTTCTTTCATAGCTTGATGTATGAAAGCTGGACCATTATCACTGCTGAGTTTGGTGGGAATTCCCCACCATGGGATGATTTCCCTGAGTAGAACCTTGGCCACTGCACCTGCATCCTGTTTGGAAGAAGGGAAAACTTCAACCCATTTGCTGAACATATCCACCAACACCAAATAATATTTATTTCCTTCACATAGTGAGAGTTCTATGAAATCCATCATCCAGTATTCAAATGGGCCTTGGGGGGGAGGATGACCATGCTGCGTAACCTTAGGAGCTCCAGCAGCGTTGTGTGCTGAACATGTGACGCACCTTTTACAGTAATCAGAGGCAAAAGTTGAAAACCCTCTGGTATACCAGTTAGCATTTATGGCTATACTCATTCCCCCTTTGCCCACGTGGTCTTTCCCATGTGCTAGTTTAGCATAGAATGGAAAGACTGCACGTGGCAAACATGGTTTCGAATCAGGCCCGAGCCAAATTTTGTTAGAAAATGTGGCTCCAGCTTTTGACCATAACGCCTTCTCTGCGGCGGTAGCCAGTTGTTGGATGGTGGGGAGATCAGCACATGGGTTAATGTCAGGCTGTGAGGAGGAAAAGAGGATGTGAAACATGTCACCATCCGCAGCAGCAGCTTTTGCGACTGCATCTGCAGGGTCAGAGTTGTTAGTGTGAGCATCACATTTCATCACAGATACTTTTGTTGGCAACATTATAGCAGCCAAAAGATCAGAAACAAGGTGGTGATTAGCTACAGGTTTTCCAGAGGAGGTGAGGAAACCTCTGTGTCGCCAAAGGGCACCAAAGTCATGAACCACTCCAAACGCATAACGAGAGTCTGTGTAGATGTTTGCTGTTCTGCCCTCAGCGTGTTTGCATGCTTCGGTGAGTGCTACTAGCTCTGCAGCTTGTGCTGAAAAATGAGATGGTAATTTGCCCGATGCTACAATTGCGTGTAGAGTGACAACAGCAAAACCCGTTTGATTGACGCCTGTTTTGTCTCTCGATGCAGAACCATCCACAAACAACTCAAGGTCAGCGTTTGGGAGAGGTGTATCTGACAGATCAACCCTTGGCGAACACTCCTCCTCAGGAACCTGCACACAGTCATGAAAGTTGTCTGAGTCATCGCCATCTTCCTGTGTAGGGAGAAGAGAAGCAGGATTTAGAGTGGAACAGCGTTTAACCGTGACGTTGGGCATTTCCAACAATGCGCAGACAAATGCGATGTCTTTTGTGTGTGCAGAATGTGAGCTACAGCGTGTGGTACCATGAGTATGAGCTCGGAATAGCTTACTAAATCTCTAGAGGCTGCCACTGCCTTCTCTGCAGCTGCTACAGCTCTAAGGCAGAGGGCAGACCTGCTGCTACTGGATCCAGTTTTGTAGCAAAAAATAAATAAGCAACAGGTCTGAGTTTATCCCCATGTTTTTTTTGGCAGAGTACAAATGGCTTATTTGAATTTGGTAAGCCAAGTGTTGGAGCATTTATGAGTGCACTCTTCAAATCTACAAAGGCCTTTTGTGCTTCTGGGGTCCATGTGATTTTGCCATGGGCTGTCAATTTTTTGCCATGGACAGTAGCTGAGAGGGGTGCCTCTCGTTCTGAATAGTTAGGGATCCACTGTCTGCAATATGACGTCATTCCTAGAAAACTCAACACTTGTTTCTTTGTTCCTGGCAGAGGAACGTTTTGAAGAGAGGGATTTGCCCTCTGCTGTGATCACATGTCCCAGATATGTTATCTTTGTCTGGACAAATTGCAATTTAGACAAGCTGGCTTTGTGACCGCTGTTAGCCAGAAATGTTAATAGCGCAACTGTGTCTGTTTTGCATGCCTCCTTTGAGGGGCTGGCCATCATAAGGTCGTCTACATAAGCCAATAAGACGGAACCTGATGGAAATTCAAAATTTTGCAAATTTAGGCTCAGCTGATGATGAAAATACGATAATGTTTCAGGCCTGTAGTCTGATTTTGGATGAATTACCAAAGGTGTCGCATCTTTCTTAAGTCCAACATCGTACTTATGTTTTGCCCAGAGGCAATCTGGCACCTGTGTTAATTCAGCTGGCATGCTTTTAGTTGTCATGACACATGTGTACACAGATGAACCACGTGGTTTGTTCTCTAACAGTTCTACTGTTCTTTTAACTTGCACTGTAGATGTGACTACTGTGCGATGTACATCACCGGTTTCACTGTACTCTGTCCTCGAGTCCCTTGTTCTGCAGAAATCTGAACACCCGCATTTGCCCCGGAGCCATGGACCCAGATCCTGCCATTTCC
>NW_026553968.1:0-21930 GCF_027596085.1 Anoplopoma fimbria | reverse complement strand
GCCAACATTCACCTATTATGTCACATGCCACACCAGACACAATAAAACACTGGATCTGTTCCATGCCAACACCAAGGAAGCAGGGCAAAAACAATTACAGGATGAAAATGGAGGATCAGTTGCAGCAGAAAAACATCAATGGGGTCTGGAAGGACCTCAAGACAATGTCTGGCTACAAAGGACCCAACCCACAGCCTGTGGGGGACAGCATTTCCTGTCTGCTTTTACCGGAGACCTCTGGTCCAGCCGAACCCAAAGGACCTCCTTTTTACAGCGCAAAACACTTTATCTTCCCTGGGTGGGCTTGAACCACCAACCTTTCGGTCAACAGCCGAACGCGCTAACCAATTGCACTAACCAATTGCGCCACAGAGACTTTTGTCCCATACCTCGGAGCTGTATTTTTTTTTTAATTTAATTAAATATTTTCATACTTAATTAAAAACTTAAATGCAAAATGATCAGACTTTCTGATTTTTTTTAATCAATTTAGACAATGTAATTATGTATTATAAAATATTAAATCATGATTTCATCTCAATATGATTCCATTGAAGCTTTATCATCTTATTTAATAGTCGCCCAGCCCTAGCTATGCAATACATCACATCAATAAAGCATTACAGAGCGTGGTTTTATACTGTATTAACTGTAATATAGTGACTGTAGCAATAAAAGTAGTAACACACACTGTAGCAGTAATAGCACTAGCACTTACAGCACCAAGACCAGTAGTGTCAGTGAAGAACAACTTTCTTATGCAATCATTTAATCAATAAATCAAGGCCTGTAACAGACCGCACTGGATCAGCAAAACAACAAACAAAAAATTCAACATACAGAAATGATCATATAAATTATGAAATGACAATATGCAATTTCTGATAATGTCCCAATGAAGTGATCTACACACATTTTAACGTTTTAGCTAAATTACAGTTTACCTTTTAAAAATCCAAAATCACGCTGAACCCGCCATTGGCTAGCATTAACGTTACATGAACGTTACATTAACGTTACATGAACGTTACATTAATGTTAGCCGTTAACAGCCGTTTTCAGGACCGAAGATGGCCTGCGGATTAAATAGTAAAGAAATATGCTTTAATTCTACTTTGGAAGATTTTTCTTGGGACGACTTGCGTGATAACTGTGCCAAATCTAAATGAGTCCACTTTATTAATTTATTAGGCAAGATGTTTAATATTACAGCAAAGCTTTTAAGCACATCTTCTGTTTGCTAGCATGACGCATTACCGTTAGTTACCGTTAGCTACAGTTAGTTACCGTTAGCTACAGTTAGTTACCGTTAGCTACCGTTAGCCTATCAAGCGAAGGGTGATGAAACATTAGCATTACCTGCGTTCTGTTCTTTCCCAAGTTCGAAAGACGTCTCAAACGCAAAGGAACTGGCGAAGGGTTCTTAACACAGCTTACTGCGAAATGATGATAACAGATCTCAGTCTTTACCCAGTTTACACATTGTAAGATTGGGATATCGACCATAGGTCTCGACACGCACTTCGTGCTCGGTGCGCTGCTCGCCAGTTCCCAGCATCCCAAACCATCGACTGTGACACATGACCTGAGGGGCGTTCAGGCGCTGGCGGTGACATTGTTGCAATTTAAATGGGTGTCCGTTACTTACAGTGTTATTAATCGTGTTTTGTTTGACTATACTGAAGGCCAGGTTTAACTTCGCCTGTCTTCTGTTATGGGTATAACCTAGGCACTTGGTCACTGATTAGATGTTTAATTTCACACATTAGTTCGTTTTCATATTATAAAGCGAAAATAAGTATTACTGAGTTGTCAAAAGGGATTTTATGATGTTAGGAAATAATTTGAACTGAGAAAAGCACACATAGACATATAATAGTAGTGGCAATGTTTTTCAACAGATTTTTAACTGAGAGAGAAGAAATACATTTTAATTTAATACAGTATTATTTAACTGGATCATTTCACTGGGATTTTTCGTTTGCACACCATCGATACTGTTTCACCACAAGGTGGTGCCATTAGTCTACAAAACTTTGGATAAGAGGAACTAACAACAAATATTTCTCCACGTGCAAAATGTTTGTGCAACATTCTTTAAAAAAGCTGATTCAATTAAACACTGCACTGACAGTTCACACATAAATAAATAGGTGCTTGAAATCGTTTTCAGGATGCCAAAAATGATGGACATTTTTTCCAGGAGACATGAGGATGTATTTATGAAACCCAATTCAGTTCTTATTTTGCCACTAGCGTTATGTTGTTGTTACTATTGCTATCACAGGTTGGCATTTGTATAGCTGTACCAGATACGGCTCAGTAATCATATTTTGTGCATTACATGTCATCCTGTAATTATTGCATATAGTGAACTGGTAATTTTTGATGGTATAGATATTAGAGTGGGAATAAACTATTATTTGCTTCGATGGTGATCTTTGGGCCCCTGTGTTGACCCTTACATTTAACCACATGCAATAAAAGTCCAAGTATCACGTGACACAGGCGCTACAGTTTGGTTGTCACGGAAACCAGCCCCTCATCAAACAGCGGCCACACTAGCAACTGCAGCAAGCGACACCGTCAACGAAGTCGAGGTAATAATTGTCGACATTTCGTCTGTGGTGAGTACAAGCTATTCCCAGTCTTCGTAATTTGAACCACGGGGTAAAGTAGTGCCATTAAAAGAGGATACAATGCGGCACCTGTGAAATAATAGCTATTGGGAGCTGGTCGTGGGATCTGACAGCGTCACAGATAGCTGAACAACGTGTTCATTCCGTTCAGGACCTTCAAACTAAAACCTGTAGCAGTTTTTGGGGCAGGGGGAGGACATATAAAACACATGAAATCAATACAAAGCAGAACAAAAGTGGTAATACAGAATGCACTTATCGGGTGAGTAAGTATTTTCAAAATGTTAATTCGAGTTTTGTCAGTGTGCTTTTATTTTGAAGAAAATGTTGCCTTACTTCCGTCCGCATACTGGATAACTTCACTATGCAGCTGCAACCCTAGCATCCTTCTAAAACCAAATATTAGTGTGTTTTCCAGTCCGTAACAAACACAACGAAACGTTAAATATGGATGTTGTCCCTAATGAACACCAGCAACCAGCTTTGTTTTTCTGCTGCCGCTCACATTGTACACATAGTGTGTTTATGATATGTAATGCAATGAAGCTAAATGAGAATCATCATTTGGGAGCTGATCTTTAATCTGGTTCAGAGAACATTTTACCTTGTTAAAAATGAACACACACATTGCCGGAGTGCTTGGTATTAGACTTAATTACATAAGGCTAACTTCTGTTACACACTCCCTCACAGGTTGTGATGCAGGGTAACAGGAATGGGATGATTCCCTTCCCACCACCCATCAGCAGAGACAGGGTCATCTGGGAATTCCCAAAGGTATGTCCTGTTTTTTTTTCTCTGCTCTGCTCCAGTTTAATCCAGTTCCAAGAAAAATATTTTACTGTGAGATCGCTGTGGTTAAAACGGTAGGAACGGCAGTCTAGAAGGTTCATTTTATTAGAAATGTGTGACTTTGGACTTTCTCAGAAGGTGAAATAAGTGTCAGATCACAACACTAAGAAATTACAGGCTGTTGCAGTATGCTTCACAATCACCGACTCAGTCTGTATATCCTTCTGCCCTCTAAATCTTCTCAAAATAAGACATTAAGAAACTTGATTTGCACAGGAATCTATAATATTTAATAACTTAATATAATGGGGTCAGCTCACAGGTTCTCTCTGCAACCGTCAATCTTCGTTTGCCTGAGAAACCCTGGTAGTGGTTCTATCCAATATTTTGGAATACATGCCAGAACCAGAATAGTCCACAAACCAGCCCAAACACCCTCATGGAGAGCATCAAAATGCCAAATGCTGCTGGATGTGGTTCCCATTGTTCCAGGCTAACCTGTTAAAGTAAAACCCTTGTTAGGCTGGACAAAAAATCTATCATAAAAGGGAATATAAATAGGTACTAGCAGGGACTGCCTCGTGGGTTCTTGTTAGCACCCTTAGAAGGTGGAAAGTTTCTGGATAACATCTCTTGAGAGGGTTCTGGGTGGAACCTTCCAAAGGGGGGTTCTGAGTAGAACCCTTCACTGATGGTTCTACGTATTGTATAACCCTTTAAAAACTGTTCAAGGTAGAACCCTCTTGAAGGGTTCCAGGTGGAACCATTATAAAAGGTTCTACCATGAACTAAAAAGGGTTCTCCAATCAAGCCCAAGAACTTTATATGGGACCTAGTCTTGTTATAACATGTATTCAGTGGCTTTGTGCTGAATAAATGTCACTGCTATCTGGTCCTGTTCTATTTAGTGCTACACGCTTAATGCCTCTCTGCAGCTGAAGAAAGATTGGGACATTCAGGCTAAAGCGGCCTGTAAAGACGGAGCCGCTAGGCATCAGCCGTGAGTCTACCGCTTTGCGTGTCATTCTTAGCTTTGCTTGAACAGCACATGAAAGCCAATTACATCTCACTTTTCTTCTTTAAAGGTGGGACCGGCAGAGAATGTCAAAAGTGGTGGTTGTTGGAGACCTTAATGTGGGGAAGACCTGCCTCATTAACAGGTACTTTATCAATGATTAGCCAATCAAGACATAACATGCATACCTGAGACTACATGTCAAAATCACACCTGTTATACTGTTTGCATATAGTTGTTCAAAGCAGACGAGTTCTGCGGGTCAGGGGTTCCCAAAGTTTTAGGCAAGTGGAGCAATTTTTTTAATGATGCCCAGCCCTATATCACAGTTCTTTGTTGGAACTGACTGATTGCATCAATAAGACACTAAGGTATTTAAAAAAAAAGGAACCAATTCTAAACAAATCTGTATAAGTGTGTCTGACTTCTGACCACCCGTTTATGCTGTTTTCAGGTTTTGTAAAGATGTATTTGAAAGAGACTATAAGGCCACCATAGGCGTAGACTTTGAAATTGAGAGGTTTGAGGTATCTGGAGCACCTTTCTCCCTTCAGATGTAAGTAGTTTGGTTTCAAATAAGTATTTTTTCAAACATGTATCTATAGAGCACTGCCATTCATTTTGACTTTTTTTTTCTTAATAGCTGGGATACTGCTGGGCAGGAAAAATTCAAGTGCATCGCGTCTGCATACTACAGAGGTGCTCAGGGTAAGAAGTTATGTAATAACTGACGTTAAAAAGATGGTTGTGAGTCTGATGCAAGGTGAGACCAGTTGACATTTTAACAGGTGAAAACAAAAAAAAGGCTAAAACGTCTTGTTTCTTTTCCAGTCATTATCACAGTCTTTGACATGGCAGACATTAAGTCCCTGGATCATACACGGTAGGTCTGTTCATAACACAGGTCATTGGGGTTATTCTACAGTTGTAAAAACATGAATGTACTATGTTTGGGAATTCAATTTGGGGTCGACCTGTTAAATCCAATATTACCCTATCAGAATACAGCCTGCAACATCACATGTACAGCTCACTCTTATTTATTAGCATCATCTGAGCTGTAACATCAAACCTTATGTGGAGCATTTTTGCTGGACAATAGGCTAATGTAACCGTACCTTAACACTGAACAGGACATGTCAGGAAAAGACATCAGATGGATGTATAGAATAAGTGTCTTGCAAAATTTTACAGCAGTTTGGAAAGGGATCCCACGCCTCCTGGAGAACCTGGAAAACAGTTGGCCAATTTTTCAATCCTAGTAAAACCATGGAAAAGGAGAGAAAAAGGCAAATGTGCCGGAAAACCATGTCTTTTCCTGGACACTATAATTATACAGTGCTATAAACACATTATAATGCAGATTATAACGCATTATAAATTTGTCTAGAATGCATTATAGACATGGGCTTTATAGAAAGTGTTACCCAACTTTGTTTTGTTTTCATAGCCAATGGTTGGAGGAGGCCTTGAGAGAAAATGAGCCTGACTCCTGTTTCATCTTCTTGGTTGGAACTAAGAATGACCTGATGGTGAATACATTTTATATTATATGTATAGTTTGCAGATATTTACAAACACAATTTCATTCAAGTACCCAATTGTCTTGTTCTTAAGCCTTTAGATGAAAGACAGAGAACAGAAAAAGATGCCATTGGGATAGCAACAGAAATGCATGCAGAGTTTTGGGCTGTTTCGGCTAAAACGGGTAAGAAGAAAACAAGACCTCACACTTGTCAGTGTTGTATGGTAGATAAAGACAACATGAATACAATGAGAAACTGTTCTTATTTCCAGGTGAGAACGTGCAGGGTTTTTTCTTCAGAGTGGCAGCTTTGGCCTTTGAGAAGTGTGTGCTGAAGGACATGGAGAATGGGCTCCCTGCTACCATCGGACATGGAGGTAGTATCAGTAAGTATGACCTGACTCCTAAAAAGGAGATGTGTTCATAAGGCGAGGGCCGTATAAATCTACAATCAATCTTTGTCTCGACAGAATCAGATTGTGTGAACCTAGAGAAAGCCTCGTCCCAAGACATGAAGAGAGGCTGCTGCTGATGAAACAAGGAACTCTCACAGTGTGCTGTTAAGGAGAGCGGAACCAGACACAGGCTCTCTTTGAGCTTCAGCTGCAGAAATGAAAGTGACTGACCATGTTCAAATGTGCCTTAGGACATGTTCCACTAGGTTTCTCACCATTAAAGTCATCAAAACTGCCATGCATTCTATTGCAAAGGGTTCAACTTGTATGTGCTCCTGAAAGCCAGCTGTTTTAGGATTGAAGCTGACAAAAATGAACTCTTTTTGCGGATACAAAATATTATGAATTTGTCCGTTTTCATTGGAAAGCTGTCAGTATTTAATACAGAATTTAGACAATAGTAAACCCAAGATAAAACACAATACAATGCCAGTAACAAATCTGACAAATCAGTGTGTTTCATTAAAATAAGTTGAATTTATCGTATTCTCATGAAGTATTGGTCACTTCTGCAATACCTGTACAACCTCCACTATGTCCATCACCTCAGCAGTGGATAGTAGTCCCTGGACCATACTCATTTATGACATACCAATATGGCCCCTGGTGAAACCTTTGTATGGATGCTTTTGATTTTCTTTGCTGCTTTCATAGTGTTTGTTTTTTTCATACAGTATTGTTGTGGAATATGTCTAATATCTGAATATGTGTATAGGTTGTACTCTGTGAGCGAGGAAACCAAATCTTAATGTTTACTTTTAAGTAATAAAAGTGTAAATGAGTCCACTCTTAACTCTACAAATATAATGATCACGACATTATAATGTAATTTCTTAAAGTAGTATCTTGATTCATTGGAGCGAAGGCTAACTATAGCAGCTGTGCATTTATGAAACCAGTATTGTTGTCAAAGCCTATTAAAAATGCTATATCAGCTGTCTGAACTGTTCTGTCATGATAACATTCTAGATAACTAATGACTATGCAAGATTTACAAGCAAAATACCTAAGGACTTCCTTATCTACTGAAAAACACTAAATGTCTACAAAGGCTTGATGAATGAAACATTTGCCTCACATTGTAGATGTTTATGAAGTATGACCAGGAATCCAAGTACATATATGTACAATTTAAAGAAATCGTATGATATGTTTTATTTTTTATATTTAGTCTTCTAAAAGAAGTGAAGACAGAAATAAGCGGAGTGTGAAACACTCTCTGACCCGCCCTCAGCCAATCACATCACACATGTCCATGTTATGGAGGAAGTGCGGCCAGTGTGAGCTAGGTTCGTTAACGTTGGCTAGCAAACCGCTTTCTATTTCCTCCTGAAAACGGTGAGCCTAGCTTATCTAAACTATATGGATATATTTTCACCAATAGTTATTGTAACGTTGGCTGCTGGTGCTAGTTCATTTAGCCCAGTAGCTGTAAATTGTCTCAAATTGCGAAGCAGGCATTATGTCAACATCCCAGGACAGTGAGAGCCGCTAGGAGTTTGAGTTGTTGAGGACAGACTGCTTAGCTACTTCTCTCTTTATTCTATGTGGGTTCACTTGTTACTACCGATTTATTATTTTGTATTAAGTTAGTCATAAATAAAGCGTTATACCCTGTTGATTGTATAGTAGGTCTGCATGACAGAGAGCACGTTAACACTAGACCTTTCAAAAAAAAAATTCATCAAGTTTCATCAACTTTATTTGAGTCATGCAACTTTTGGATAGGTTTGCCCTGCTCACTAGTTTCTACATAAACATCCAACGTTACCTACAAGACTATAATAATAAATGTATGAAGTGTGTCGCAGCCTGGAGCGTAGGAATGGGACCCCGATAAAAGAGAACAAATACGCACCAAAGGTCATGTTTAAGTTTGCTTGCAACGTTGAGAAGTCATACATTTAATACTGATTTAAATCCCCAGCTGGTTCATTATGAAGACCAATAAGTCCTACAAGCTTGTGCTGCACAAGAAAGGTTTTGGTGGAAGTGGTGAGTAATGTCTTGCAATTCATGCAAATCACTGTTTCCCCTATGAAAGGTTTGATTTCAATGAGATTGTCTTTCAAATTTCACTTTTTCTTTGAGCAGATGATGAGTTGGTTGTCAACCCAAAAGTTTTCCCTCAAGTCAGTCTGAGAGATATAATCGAGATCGCACACCCCACTGATGAATACAGGTGAGCTTCTGTAACGAGAGGATCGCTGTTGTCTGACCATTACATATTGTTATAGTACTGAGCCTATAATCTGGTATTGTCTTTATGTGAATTCCCAGTCCCCTCCTACTGCAAGTGAAGAGCCTAAAAGAGGAACTTCAGAAAGGTAAATTAATTATCTTTTGAGAATTCAATTAGGCTAAATTGCCTAGCCTGTGCACTACTCATGATGGATATTTTTGTTCTTATCTAGAGACAATCAGTGTGGACCAGACTGTAGCACAAGCCTTCAAGCTGCGTGCTTACCAGGATGTCATTGTTAACATTGTCGACCCAAAGGTATGTCCGCTGTCTCCCTTGTGCGTCTTCACCGTTTGTCAGTTGAACAGAATCTCTCATAGTTTTCTTTTTCTGGCAGGATGTTACACTGGACCTGGTGGAGCTGACGTTCAAGGACCAGTACATCGGCAGAGGAGACATGTGGCGACTAAAGAAGAGCCTGGTAGGAAAAGTGGAAGTTCATGTGTCTGGATATAATGTGTAACAGCACAGTTATATGAGGATTTAACTGTTACAATCTTTATTCCAGGTGAGCACATGTGCTTATGTGATGCAGAAAGTTGAGTTTGCAGGAATAAGGTACTAAGCATACATTCCATTCTCTACACTCCGTTTGCAGAAATGTATTCAGAATGACTTCAATATGGAATAAATTAGCATGTAGAAAAAGAAAGTGTTCATTAATATAGATGAGGATGTTCCTATATGTTAGCTGTCCATTGCTTTGCATGCTCATGATGTTTTCAATTCTCCAGAGCCCAGGCCAGTGAACTCTGGGTGAAGGGAGAGAAAGTGACCTGTGGGTACATCAGTGAGGACACCAGGGTAAGAGCAGGGTTGGAAGCAGATGCTGAAATGCATCGACAGTGCAGCACCACATGTAATTAAGTTTTCATCTAACGGTGATATTGGATGGTATTGTTAGTAAAGTTCACCACAGATTTGTACTGTTACTAGGCTACATTTAGAATGAAGGCAAAAGTGGCATGAATCAGCTTTTTGTTTTTGCACATATGTGACTCAGATGTGTTATTTTGTGAACAGCACAAATCACATGGAATCTGATCTTTTCACTCACCTCTTATTTGGGACACATATATGTGGTTCTCCAACAGATACAGGTCTGGTTTTATGAAGAATCATCTTGGCATTCATTTGACTTTTCCGTCACTCTAGATCGACATTCAGCTCTGGCGGGAGTCACGCAGTGATTACAAACGTGGACACGATCCCACCACTTCCAGCTCAGACTACACATCCACTCACACCTCAGCACAAGAGTAACAGACGTTGATCCAAGTCTTTGTTCTTGTTCTTTGGTTCGTGCTAGTCAGTTCAATAATCTGATATTGGCCACATTTCAAAAATAATGTGAACAGCCAAGCAAAACAATAATTGGATCTGAACAAAAAAAGCTAATTCAGCTCTAAGGCTAACAGTCTGAATGTAGGTTAAAAGTTTGTTTCAGTTTACGTTTTGACTCATCATACCTATGACATAACAAGGAAACTCTCTGATAGGTTACTTTTTAAATGAAGTCATTAAATACACACAGCTCTGTTTACCTAGCTTCAAGGAGGAACATTATTCACATAGAATGGGCTAAACTTAAAACTAGTGATGCACCGATCCCACTTTTCCAGTTCCGGTAGCGATACTTGGGCTTTGGGTATCGGCTAGTATCGATTACCAATACCAGAGTTTATCGAATAAGTTCTATGCTTCACTGTGTGGAAGAGACTGGGATCTTATTAAAAGGGATCATTTATAGTGATAGGATAATGTTAAATTTAACCTTAAAGGTAACATCAGGCTCGACTTGAACTTTTCTTACCTAACTTTGATAAATGTAACAAATAAATACATATATAAATTCACTGAATTGCTATTTATTATCATATTTATAAATTGTACAAAAATTGTTCAAAATTAACAACAATTCAATTTCAAGTGTAAACTTTTCAATGCAGCAACAAATTGGTCAAAACTTAAACAGAAATTGATAGTCCACTATTTAATGTATATAGTATATAAACATGAAACTGAATTGAATAGTTCAACCCCTCTTTCACTAATACCAAGCTATTTGAGTCAGTATCGCCTTTAAATTAGTTTCAGTATCACTGCACCCCTAATTAAAACCATTGCAAGAAATAAAATGACAGATATGAAACAATTTTATATATATACATATATATGTATATATATATAATCTGGACAAGCAGTATTTATTTTTTTGTCTACGTAGTGTTGGGCACAACAACTTATAGTGCATTCAACACATAATGTGAGTTTGGGCTGTAGTGGTTGGGTGGTATGTGTTTCAACTGGAGACCTCCTTTTTAAGTCTTAACATAAACATGTGGGCCTGAATGCCCTTGTTTTTTGACGTTTGCCATCAAATGGTCTTTATAGTATTTATTCATGTTATTCATCATTCATTTCTTGTGACCTTGTGACACAGGTGGTGTTCAGATCTACATCTGCAATGGTGTACATCTTTATCCAGATGAGTTGTGAGATGTGGGACTTTGACATCTACGGTTAGTTGGACCTCTCTGATTGTTCATCACACTTTGAAAGCATGTTTGTGTTTGTTTTTTTCAGTTACATGAAGGCTGTATCGAGAATGTCTTATAGGAATGTTTTGCTCTCAGGTGATCTCTACTTTGAGAAGGCTGTAAATGGTTTCCTGTCTGACCTTTTCGACAAATGGAAGGTTTGTGTTTTTTCTTTTATAGTTTGGCTTTTGTTGTTAAAATGTAAAACAATAACAGTGTTTTTAATGTTAAAACAGGAGAAGAACTGCAGTCACGAGGTGACAGTTGTACTTTTCTCCCGTACATTCTACAATGCCAAAACTATTGGTGAGTCTGGTTCCTATGTTGTCACAGTGAGTTATGATGCAGACTGATACATTCATCATTAATAAAAATTATAATTTCCTTCAGATGAATTTCCTGAGATTCTGAGAGGGTCCATCAGACAGGATCACGAGGGACGTTTTTATGAAGACTTTTACAGGTGACTATAGTTACTGTTTATAACTTTTTAATTATATATCTTACTTCAGTTCATCTGAATTAGCGTATGGAGGACAGAGGTCTTTTGACGGTACTTACCTACAGTAGATGACAGTCGTCCCGCCCCCAGTTTGGAGAAACAGACAGGAGTTCCAGCACAGAGGCAAAGTAATGTACTGCTGTGATTGGATTTTAGACACCTAAGAAAATTAAAGTTTAAATTAAACACTTTTCTTTGCGCTCAGACAGCCCTTCCTGATGGTAAACTGAAGCAGTTATATCCATCTATGCTCTCTTCAAAGCCATGGGACTCCTTCTGACAATAACCTGTAACTTTACCTCACAGAACAGGGGCGCTGCCTCTATTAGGTACAACACTAATCCGAACTATCCCTTTAACTGTTTTGTAATCAGGGTGGTGGCTCAGAATGAGAGACGGGATGAGTGGACATCATTACTGGTCACTATTAAGAAGCTCTTCATTCAGTATCCTGTCCTGGTGCGGCTGAAAGAAGCAGGTATTGAAAGAGTTGAGTGTTTGGCTGACCAATGGATCTCTTGGTCAGGTGGTACTTGTAAATTCAAATCTTGCCTTGTGTGTCTTGTGTTTGTTTACTTTCATGCCAGATGGTTTTCCTGTTGGTTACAACTCAACTGCTGCTCAAGGAAACTACCTGGAGGCCATTAACCTTTCCTTCAATGGTAAGATAAGATAAAGATAAGATAAGTAGACTCATACCAGATTAGACTGCTCTCAGAAAAAATAATGTATTATTTTAGTCATAGCATATTTATTCAGGTATCTAAAGTTAAATACATGTAGGATTTGTTGTCATTGAAAACAAAAGGAAAATGAGAGATAAAGTAGAATGACCTGTAAAATCTTTTTTTGTCTTGATAAATTATTTAAACATTCTCCTATTTTCTTTTCTATCAGAGCCCCAAACATGGATAACATTTCCATCTGAAAGGGCTATGTTATAATTAAGATCATATTAAGGTTCAAACAGTAGTTTACGGGCCAGAGTGTTTTGGCTATGTTGTGGAAACACCCCACTCCCCCAAGTCATTTCACTTGGTGGCACATGCAGCTTGGATGACATTATATAACGTTGCTTTCTTCCCAACTAGTTTTAAAACACTGAAATAATGCTGAATTGGTTAGCATGTCAGGTTCAGTTGCTGCAGCTGATGTGCTTGCTATCTTGTTTTGCCTGCAAAGGATTACGTTTTGTGATTCACACTAGCGAGAAGCAATGGTTTCAGATGTGTGTTGGTCTTTGAGTTGTTGGATATTGACTAATAGTAGTTTTTTCAAATGCAATGCCAGAGACGGCACTTCTTTTAAATCAGGCTTCCACATAGAGGAACATGTTAGTATAGATTGTCACAAAAAATATAATCGAAAAAGTCCTGGAAAATGATCTTGAGAAAAAAGTTGGAACCATGAATATTCCATCTTGGTATTTCCATAAACAGTTCTTCCTCGTGGATCTCCGGTGGATGATTAGTATCAAATAGAAGGGATTTTGAAATAAACAATTTTTTTGGAACATGTGGGCTTGTGAAATTGTGAACCCGTCCTTTGATATCAAGAGTTAGTCTTTCACAGGTGACTAACTAGAAAAGACGAGAAGAGAAGCTGATATTCCCCTTTTCTCCCACAGTGTTTGACAAGCACTACATCAACCGTAACTTTGACCGCACCAGCCAGATGTCCGTGGTCATCACACCCGGGGTGGGAGTGTTTGAGGTCGACCGTCTGCTTATGATTCTCACCAAACAGCGTATGATTGACAACGGTCAGTGTGACAATACAAACACATGGAACTTGAATCTGAGCAGATCTATTTGACTGAGAATTAAAGGTTCATTGCATGAAGTTAACCATGCTGGTATGTTGACACATCTTTTTTTCTGTTTAGGTATTGGAGTAGACTTGGTGTGCATGGGGGAGCAGCCGTTGCATGCAGTTCCATTATTCAAGGTAACTAATTCAGAGTGTTAGTCTCTTTCGGTGCACTATATACCTGTTGGTTTCTGACGGCCATTGCTCTCTGTAGCTGCACAACAGGACGACACCTGGAGACTCTCGTGTGGGAGACGACTATAACCTTCCTCACTGGATCAACCACAGGTAAGACTGGAATGTTGCACTCAGTAGAGTGCAGATCTCTGGCAGGTGTGTCTGCAACAACCACTGCTGTATTGTGTGATTGAATTAATACAAACCACAATAGGATAACTCCCCGTCTGGACATCACACTTCATTCAAATTCCAAAACAAGCATCTATGTATGCAGGCAATAGGCTCAAAGTTGTCATATTAGACACGTCATACAATCTTGTCAAAAGCAAAATGAAACTCCCCAAGCTGTCGGCCTGCAGAGCGGTGGTTGAGTTGGGTTTGGGGAACTGCAGTGTGTGTACTGGTAGTTCCGTTAGCTGTTTGCTATTAGCTGAACACCGTTCAAAACAATCAAAGTGAGCCGCAGAGCAGCAGCGGAGAGGGATGCAGTAGTGTGTGTATGGTAGTTACGTTAGCTGTTATCCAAACACAACGTCCATTTTGTTAACTGTTACAAAACAGTTTTCCCCTTACTATGGGAGAAGAGTAGCGGCTGGGGAGCTCGAAGATGCACTCAGCTATGTTATCACTAGCGGCCCTTAGCGGATTAGTGCTCATCCAGGCTCTGGTCATCTCCCGACTGCAACTCACTACTTGCTGGAGCCCCGGCGTCGGCCATCAGACCTCTGGAGCTTGTCCAGAAAGCTGCAGCACGTCTGGTGTTCAATCGCCCCAAGTTCTCTCACACAACTTCCCTTCTCCGTTCCCTACACTGGCTCCCTGTAAGAGCTCGCATCCAGTTTAAGACTCTGGTGCTAGCCTACAGGGCAGTGAAAGGAACAGCTCCTTCCTATCTCCAGGCCTTGGTCAAGCCTTACACCCCTGCCCGACCACTTCGCTCTGCTGCCTCGGGGCGATTGGTTGCCCCGTCGCTCAGAGGTCCCTGCGGCCGATCCACCCGGTCACAGCTTTTTTCTGTCCTGGCCCCTCAGTGGTGGAATGAACTCCCCACTGACGTCAGGACAGCAGAGTCGCTGCCCATCTTTAGGCGCAGGCTGAAAACTCACCTCTTCAAGAAGTACTACCCGGAGCCTTCCTCGTAGCACTTATTGCACTCGTATTAGTTGCTGCACTTACTGTATTCGTATCAGTTCGCTGCACTTATTGAATTTGTATTCGTTTACTGCACTTATCCTATTCGTAGTAGTTTGTAGCACTTACTATATTCGGATTAGTCTGTTGCAATTATTGTTTTCATAGTAATCTGCCTCTGCACTATACTTTTGCTCTGGCTTATGCTTTGAGATGCTTGTTTAAGAAAGGAGATGCACTTATGACTTCTGGTGACTAGTAGTTCTCTTGAATACCTATGTTGAATACACTTCCTGTAAGTCGCTTTGGATAAAAGCGTCTGCTAAATGACTGTAATGTAATGTAATGTAATGTAATGTAATGTAATGTGCAAGAGTAGTGAGTGAGGGGTCAGTGGCGGTATGAAACAGGCAATAAAAGCTGTTTTGAGAAAGTGTGAGTCACCGCAACCATGAGAGGTCTTTTAGCATGCAGCCATAACTGGGCACCCAAAATATTCTGCAGTTTGCTGCAGCAGAATGAGAGATAAGCCATGGACAGACAAAGAGGTGCACAAACTCACTCATAGACGCACACACACACACACACACACACACACACACACACACACACACGAGGACACGCACACAGACACATGTGACCGATCACATGATTCTGCCGGCAGAGACAACAACTAGACTGATAAATATAATTCAAATTCTCTGCAAAGTTGAACATTGATTGATTCTATATCTTGTTTACTTCTTGTCTTTCTCGCCTGCAGCTTCTACACCTCCAAAAGCCAGAACTCTTGCAGCTCCTTCACCCCTCGAATCAAACTGGCTGGCCGCAAGGTGCATCCACATTATATTGTAGCACTTATTGTTTGACTTGAAAAAAATTATTGAAAATTATTTTTTTGTAATGTTTTAACATCTTATTCTCACAATGACCTTTTCTTCTAGATTCATGCTGATAAATTCAAAAGCAGCAAGGAACACAGTAAGTTGTTACCCCTTTATCTCTCTCACCCCTTAGCTCTGGTTCTTGACGTGGTTCTGTGTGGGATTTATGGAACCTTGGTGCTATCTAGCAAACCATCCCACGTTTCCACCAGCTTTGAGCAGAACCATTGTATTCAAGGGTGCCCTCATCAAAGGAGGGCATTGTACAATGCAACAGAAGTCAACAGTAGTAGCAAGATGGCAAATGGCATTGATTAACTTTTGTTCTGTAACAGATATTTATTTAACTTAATAAACAAGCATGGACTAACTATTAATTATGAGAATACATTGAAGACTATTGCGTGCGAGACTCTATCCTCTATTTCTAACCTGTAGAATATGACACTGATGTCGCCACCATTAGCACTTCAGGTCAAGGAAATGCTAATTTGGTTCCAGCTGGTTCCGAACCAATTTATTTATTTATTGGGGTGAAATGCTTGGAACAGTCCAAAATAAGGTGTGCAGGCTGGAACGGATCCCTTCCATGTTGGTGGAAAAAGAGGTGTATGCTATATTTAGAATATTCAACCGCTTTACCTTGCTTTCAGACGGCCATTTCCAACTGAAGTTTTTATATCCATCTTTGCTCTCTTCAAAACCGCAAGACTCTTTGACAAAAACAGTAACTCCCCCCGTAGAACACAGGAGTTGCTGCTCTACTGTTGCCTAGATTAGTTCATTTGTCTAAGTTATTGTGTGACATTTTTTGGATTTTAGTGAAATGTCTTCACAACATTTGGAATTAAATAAGGTACAGATATTTATGGAGCCAAGAGGATGAATCCTAATAATCCTAATCCTCTTTCAGCTCTATGTGGGGCGGCTGTGGCACATGAGGTAGAGCGCTTGTCCCGTAACCACAAGGTTGGTGGTTCAAACCCCTCTACCGGCAACATGCTGAGGTGTCCTTGAGCAAGACACCTAACCCCAAGTTGCCCCCCGGCACTTCATTGCAGCCCATACCCCACATTCCTCCCGCCCAGTACGAAGTCAGCAGCTCCCTGGGATACACCAGCACCAGAGGTACCTCCTCCAGATCTTAAAGGGATAGTAAGGAACCTTTGAAGTGGGGTTGAATGAGGTACCAAAGTCAGTGTATTAGATGGCGGTTGGAAAGCCCCCAGTTTTTAGAAATCATCCTTGGAGCAAAGCAATGTTCTGCTGTGGACGGGGGCAGCAGTAAAACATATTTTAGCCACTTAAAATAATCGATAGGATCCATCACTTCTCTTACTCCATCCCATTTGTCTCATTTAGTTTTTTTCTGTTGTTCAGAGTTGTTGGAGAAGATGATGGACTCCCAGAGGGACTCCAGTGCCCCGGGCAGGTTCACAGTGGGAAGTGCTGAGTCCACGTTGCACATTCGTCCAGGAGGTTACACCCCTCAGAGAGCACTCATAAACCCCTTCACCCCATCCAGAATGCCCATGAAGCTCACCTCCAACCGGCGGCGGTGGATGCACACCTTCCCTGTCGGTGAGGGGACACACAGCCTTGTGAAAACACTTGCATGCAGTCAGCAATTTAGTGAACCTAGTTAATGTTTGAATTGGTATTCTTGTTTTTATAATCACTTTGGATAATGTAGTTTGTGGTGCAAAACTGTATTTTATTAAACAGAGAGGTGGTATTTAACAAACTGCAGCCTCCAAAGCAATCGTACAGTTTAATCAATACCTCCCTAAAACAAATTCATATTTTGTAACATGTTTTGGTTATCTAGAAGGTAGAATATATTGCAGGACAACTGTATTGAATACATTTGTTTTAACTAGATGTACCAAAGAAACGATGAATTAAAGTATTTCTATTTTTGATAGCAGTGAGTAAAATTTCAGTGTAATATACTGAAGAGGATGTGATATATGATGAATGTCTGGTATTTAGTCATTGTAATGTTGAAATATGTCTAGGTTCACTTTTTTTTTCCTCCAGATTCTTCCTGTTAAGTTTGGTTTTGATATTCAGTCTTCAGAGGATAAACTGAAATGTTTTTGTTAACTCCCTCACGGCTTCTAGAACGCCAACGTCACAACTTAATACTTCCACACAAGAACGATAAACAGCTAATGGAAAGATTACGAATCAAACCAACACTGCAATGCTGGTCTTTATCCAAGCATCAGACTGTATGTGCACTGTTGTTCTTCAGGTCCTTCTGGAGAGGCAATCCAGATCCACCACCAGACCAGACAGAACATGGCCGAACTGCAGGGCAGCCAGCAGAGAGATCTGCTGGAGCTGGCCTATCACGAGGCCACTGGAAGGTTAGACACCTACCACAAAAAGAACAAAAGTTTCCCTTCTAAAGAAATATAGCTCGAAGCGCAGACGATGAGATGAATGCCTGTTTTTATGTTTTTGTTAAAGGCGAACAGCCTCCAGGCATGCAGGGGAGAATGGCCTTTACGTTGGTGGAGGGATGGAAGAGTTGACCGGAAGTCCAGGGAGCAACAACAGTGGTGATAAGTCTACTGAAAAACACTGTTCTCCTGAACCATACTGAGTATTTTAATTGCACTGGGTGATATGTTTGTCTTTTAATCTGCCACTGAAATAGTCCCAAACAAATGCCCTATGTGCGCCTGTTTGAGTTACATTTGTTAAAACTACAGCAGGCAAGCTGTTTTAGGAAATGATTGACTGACACTATATATTTATGAACTGAACAAAGATTTATGTCTTCAGTAGGAACCAGTGGGCTTTATGTTGAGAGCCAAAGAAAGAGTAGGGAAGTCAAAGTATTGAGAAAGGGACTAACACATAGTTGGTTTGGGTCCTGGAATTCTTTGACGATAAGAAGAATATGCCAGCTATATCCTTTAAGAAAGAAAATGACAAAGGAGCCATGTTCAGTTAAAAAAAGGAAAGCTATAAACTGAAAAGGAGAGAGAAAGATTAATCAATTAATTGATGGAAAGAAACAAATTGCTTACTATTCTGACAAAAGATCAATTGTTTAAGTCATTTCTTAAGCAAAAATGCCATAAATGATCAGGTTCCATCTTCTCAAATATGAGGATTTGCTGCTTTCCTTTGTCATACATGATAGAAAATGAAATATCTTTGGGTTTTAATAAGAACTCTTAAAACATGAAGATACTGTTATCTCTGTACAGGTACTTTCACCAACCGCGGCTCCTCATTTCAAGACTCCCTCAGTGGTGCCGATCCAAGTGAGTCCATCTTTCCCCTACAAAAACAAGATCACGTCAATCACTAAGTCGCAAACATTGTCATGCAGCCATACCTTAGGATCGGGTTGATGCTTTTAATCACCAAACTGATATGCCAATAAACCGTCAGAGGTGTCTTTAGCCTGTGAGGGCTTATTCAGCTTTGCCAAGCAGATTTCTCTGGGCGTCCGTCTCCAGGGGTCGCAGGTATAAAGGACTCTTACAGGTCATGTTGTTCGGGGTTACCCCTCCTCCTCCCTCTTTATCCTCACTGTCTCTGTCCCACTCTTTTCTTTCTATTTCTCTGGGCCTTCTGTTGATCTCGATTCTCATGATGAAACATTCAATTCCTTCTGATTAATTAGCCCTACCATCATTTTCCTTCACCATGACCCGTTTGCACTCAACAAACCTTGTATATCTCACTCCTGCATGGCGGTATGCATCGTATATTTCTCTTGATTGACTGTAAATTGTTTTTTCTATCAAACAAGGCTCTCTCGCACGCAGTGTTTAAGAGTTTGCGCACTCTATGTATGTTTGCACGATGTGATTTCTCTGCTTCAATTCACTCAGTCACTTTACAGTTCACACCTTTGCTGAGCTCAGGGCACATTTTTCACTTCTTCCCTGTGAGTGATGGCGATCACAGACTGTCACAGGGCCACAATCTGCATGTCTGATCACTGCACTACGACCAAAGGCTCCTCAGGAATCACCAGCAGGGGCGACAAGGCCAGTGAAAGTAACATGTTCTGTTTTTTCTTCCCCTCTCTTCTACTTTCTTTGTTTTTGTTCGTATCTTCATCTTCACTCCTTCTTTTCCATCTTCATGTCTTCATCCTCTCCCTTCCTCTCTTTACTTCTCACCCCGCTGTGCTTCCCCTTCCTCTGTATATCCAGCCCCCCTCCCCACACACACACACACACGTACCTCTCCACTCTGGGTACATGCATTTGTCTTTGTTGTGGGTATTTTTCATTGCTGCTGTCTGTGCCCAGCTTCTGCTGCACAGTGGGGGTGGACTGGAAGTGCCCCTCACCACCGACTACTTCCCCGACCGCCAGGCACTACAGAACGACTACACCGAAGGCTGCTACGACCTGCTGCCGCACAGTGACCTGGAGAGGTACGCAACATCCCGTCTTTAGAGTAGAACTGTCTGTAGTCGGTCATTTAGTGCTGGCAACCGCCTGACACTCAACAGCTGTCCATAAATTCATAGGCCCAAGTGGGAGACATGTCTGTTCATGGTTGATTTTCTTACTAAAATGACTCTGAACAAAGTGGAATAATCTTGATTAGAGAAGAGAAAAAAATATCAAAATGTTGGGACAATAGTAGAAGGCACAACTTGGTGCTGAAAAAAGCATCTTCATGTTTCTGGGGAAAAATCTTTTTATTTATAGTAAATAAGCTGAAAGAATAGTTATGAATACTATATTCCATTACTGTCTATATATATATATATATATATATATATATATATATATATATATATATATATATATGTGTGTGTGTGTATATATATATGTATATATATATGTGTGTGTGTGTGACTATAAAGGTAATTATTTAGCTCCTGTAAGTGTTATACATCATATATTTTATTATTGGGTTGTTATTAGTGATGCATTTAATGTAAATGCTGTAGGTGATAAATCAAAAAGATACTAGAAACACAAATACCGCATGGGCAAGAGGAGTCTGATAGCCTCCGCGGCAGGGAGTGTAGAGCATTAGTTTATGTAGAACAGGAACGCCCAGTAACAACTGTCTTTTTATTTTTTTAGCAGAATCACTAAAATGATGTCCAGAATCACTAAAATGATGTCCTGTAAAACCAATAAAACATATCATATCACAAATTCCTTTGAGTGTGACTTTAGCTTAGCAGCATTAAGCTAATCAAAGGATCAGGGATCAGACCATGTGTTGATCTGTTTCTCAGGCGGGAAGACGAAGCCCCAGTGATGAGTGCGTCTGACGTGTTTGAGGAGTTTATCTGTCAGAGGTTAATGCAGGGCTACCAGATCATCGTCCAAACCAAGAAAAGGAAACCACAGCCCACTGTGGCCACACCACTTGGCAGCAGTCCTCTTTATTCTAGAGGTAAATTCATGTTTCATATCATTTGTTTTGTTTATACATATAATCATTGACATTTTGTCATTGTCCACTGTATTCTCACATCAAATTGTAATCATAAATAATTTCTCAGAGTAAGTTTGTGATTGTTAAGTTATGACTTAAGTCTTATTATTAATTGTAGTTGTTTCCCCACAATGCCTTTCAGCAGCTTTTAAAAGACGTGTTAGAAAGCATCAACAGAGCCATGGTGACTGCATGTGTCCTCTGTCTTCTTGGTGTTTCAGGTTTGGTCTCTCTGCGTCGAGCAGAGGAGGTGGAGACGGTTTACTGGCTCAGTATGGGCCGGACCTTCCATAAAGTTTGCCTCAAGGACAAGATCATCACTGTTACTCGCTACCTGCCCAAGTGAGTACACCTGGAAGCCCCAAACAGCAGTAAAACTTTACTCTAGACAGCTAAAAATCAATATCAGTTTAAGTGTAAGACCAACCGTGCCTTAAAACAGCAAACAGCAGAAACTCCTTTGTCAATGGGTACAGAGCTCGGATATTGGGCTGATACTGACTCAAATAGATCTATTCAATTCAGTTCTTTGTTTACACGCTTTATACATTATATACTGGAATTTAAATTCCCATACAAATTTTGACCAATTTGTTGCTGCATTAAAAAGGTTTAAATTTCAATTGTAATTCCTTTTTATTTTAAAGATGTTTCTCGTGTACCATTTATTGTTCTAATAATAATATAATTCAGTACATTATATCTCTGTATGTATTTGTTACATTTTGTTTTACAAAGTTGGTAAAGCAATGTTTTTGAACATTGTCCAAAATTTCAGTT